>NC_057762.1:31685407-31986932 GCF_010389155.1 Erigeron canadensis
TTGCAAGAATGAACTACGTGGGATAGTCATGGAAATAGAAGTACAAGATAAATGTACTTCACAATGTCCATAACTCCCGGTTCTTTAAAAGTATATTGTTCTTTTGTTTTTTCATGAAAAAAGTTATGTAAAAAGAAAGCCCGTTTTTTGGTACTTGGTTTGTGCGCTCTTACTTCCCAAACTTGCACCAAACGTCTGTTTTCTTCTTCTGCTCGACCTAGCTTCTGCTGGACCTTCTCTTTGACTTGCATTTTCATCTTCTCGATCTCATCTTCTCTGGCCTGAAACGATGCAAAAGCCAACTTTGAAGCCTCTTCATCATTTTCATCAAATGATACACCACTTCCTGTAGTTGTCAAGTTTTTCATTTTTCTTGTTTGCTCCTTTAGTTGCTTGTATAATATCCCTTTTGAGTTTCTATTTTGTTGCATTCTTCAACTTCCATTCCCTTTTGTACCCTCTCTTGCTTTTGCTTCAAAATTCCCTCTCATGTTGCTTTTGATGTAAACCATTTGTGGAAAAGCAACTACATTAAAAGCTCAAACAATAGTGGTACACATACCATACCCAATAAGTTTACTATTATTCAACTTATAACAACCAATTCTGTTAATAGTTAGGTGAACGTGGAAAGGTAGGCTTTGTTTGGGTAATTTATGATTAGAAAAGCGATATTGCAATATGTATCCAAATCTTATATAGAACAATATAAGTTTTAACCGTAGAACTGAGCTTTCCATGGCTCGCATTTTTCACGTTCCAACATATCGTTTTTTACGTCATAAGCAAGTAGCTTTACCACAACATTAAGCTGCAAACATCGAGCCATTATAAAGTTTTTAACTACCCAATAAAAAAAGATTGAACTAAGATTGGTTTTACTGTTTTGATGTGCAAACACCAAACTAACCATTGCTTGAAGCATAAGCAATTAAGTTTGTTGACCTCCACTCTCTTCGTTTATTACTTCTCTCAAAAGTTGTATATGTTTACGACATAATATTTGATCTCATTTTTAATCTAGATACGAAAATTCGCTTGATACATAATTTAGTAGCAATGTCTTTTGAGTATAGAAAAAAGGTTAATTAATTTTATTATATGCATTGTTAGATTCATTATTCAGGATAATCGATATATATCTTTCTCAACCCTTTACATTAATTATTTTTTACATTAATAACTATACCGCTATCACTATCACCCTTCGCCGGCTCTACCACCACACCGTCGCATCACACTGGCATATCATTAAAATCATCTTAAGCGTATATGCCCTTTAGAAAATTTGGTAGTCGTTTTTGGATCAGTACCTCGTACAAAATACTCATTCCTCCTCAAGTTCGTTTAAAAATAATAAATAAACCGCGTTTAAAAATAATAAATAAACCGCAGAGGACGTACAAGGGGTGCAATCTTAGAAGAAATATATATAACACATATATTCGAGGAAAAACGAAATTTTGGAAAAGCAAAATTAAGGTCGATATTGGTTTTTTTGTTTTTTTTTTAGTTCGTTATTACTGTACATTTTATGATTTTTTTAATAATTAAAAGAAAATGCAAAACTGTATCATCATAACATTACACAATCACCGTGAAGGCCAGTGGTTGGGTACTTGGGTACTTCACTAATTCAGTGTTAGTTCACATTATATTAAAAAAAAAATAAGTAACTACTCAGTGCCGTCTTTTGCGGGTTTTGAACCCCAATACCTCAACGGTGTATGGTGAGATTAAGATGTAGGCAGACCTTAACTCTACCTAAGTAGAGGGCTGCTTCTAGTTATTACCTAAATGGTAGTAAAGGGTCTCCAACCTTTGCATGGAACTAGGATCGAACCCATAACTTCTTTACATGAATAAATATATTTTTTTTCTTTTTTCCCCATTTCATTTCTTTTCTTTGGTGAGAAGATGATTAAGTATATTAATATGGTTGATGAGTGGTAAACACCCTTGCTTTTGGAGACAAAGGTCATGGGTTCGATCTTCATCCCATGCAAAGGTTTGAGGGCCTTTTCTACCATTTAGGTAAAAACTGGAAGCGGCCTCTCTACTTAGGTGAGGTAAGGTCTGCCTACATCTTAACTTCCCCATACACCGTCGAGGTATTAGGACTCACAACTCGCGGAAGGCGTAACTAATCAGTTATAGCAGCTGCTGCTGCTGCTGTTAATAATGGACTGGTAATGCTTTCTTTCTCTTCTACCATTTCAGTAAATCTACCCGTAATATTTTTACTGTCACCAGCAACTCCAATTACCATTCCTTGCATTTACCTTTATCCCCAAATCAAACCACTTATTTTACCTTCATTTCATCTACACTCGTTTTTTTATTCTTCTTTTTCTTGTAATAATCATCATGATAGTCGTTGTAAATATCAAAAAGTTGCCAGCTTGGAAGATGCCCTGAACCTGTTTGATGAAATGTCTCACAGAAGACCTTTTCCTTCTGTTATTTATTTTAATCAACTATTGAGTTCTGTCACCAAGTTGAAACATTTTTCTTCATCTCTACAAACAAATGTACGTGTTCAATTGGTGTTCCTGTTAATGATTACACTATGAATATTGCCATGCCATCAGATGTTGTCACTTGCATCACATATAACACTTTGATGGTGCAAGCAATTGCCAAAAGTTTGATATTGCAAGGGATCTTTTCCAAGACCTGATGGTTCAAGGTTTGCAACCTGATGTGCGGACATATAATATCATGATTCGTGGGTTGTGTCTGGAAGGTTTGTGGGGGGATGCAAAGCAGTTGTTTCTGAAGATGGAGGAGAGTGGTTGCGCGCCAGATAGTGTTACTTACCGTGTTCTTCTCCAAGGTTATCTAAAGTGCAAGCACTCTGTTGATGTTGAGATGCTTTTACAGGAAATGGATGGAAGGGGTTACTCACTTGATGTTACGATGTTATCGCTGCTAATAGATCAAATTGCAGCTGGATCAGTTGATAGGTCTCTACATCAGTTAATTGGAAAGCTTGTTCCAAAAGAATTGATGAACAATCCTAGTGTTCTCTCCCTAGATATCGGTCTCAAGGAGTCACTAAAAAAGTGACCGTGGTTTCAACTTATTCTGCAGAAATACAAGTGTTTGTTGGGCTACCTACAAAATCTAGAAACTAGGAAATCAGTACCAACGTTCGTTCATGTGATCAGACATTTCCAGAATTCAATGAATTTGCAAATGATGTCTACATATATCGTTGTCAATGTTTTGAACGAGCATGAAATAAAAGAAAAAGTTTTTTTTTTGTGATGAGAATTTCTGTTCAAAGAACAGAGAGAGTGAGGCTTGAGTCAATAAACGGTCTCCTTTTCTGCCTAAGTAAAGCTCTGAGTGGTTGAAAATGATTGCAGTAGCTGTATTAATACACTATTACAGCTTTGTTTTTGTAGATCGGCTGCCTCTTTGTGCAGAAAGAGTTCTGTAGTTAAGCCTATACTGGGCAGTTCCCGGCACTTGTTAGAGCTGTTCTTGCCCGGATTTCTTCGTTCGTGGTAAGAGCCATATCAGTGATCAGGTATTCTAGTCCATACTTTCTGTTTCTCCACGGACACACATACAGGACTCTGCATGTATACACATAAGTATTAGCTATTTGCCGACATTTTGTTTGTTTTACGTTTACAACTGGCGTACCCATTATATATGTATTGGTTGCGACATTTGCAAGTTCTCAACTCTTAATAAATGACACCACTTTCCGTATGTGGTATCCATCTTTATTATTCCTTTGGTTTGGGTTGATGATGGAAGCACCAACCATGCTCTCGTTTATAGATTTGTTTAGTATCTGGTGAATAAAAAGATACAATGATGAAAATTTTTACAACTGAATTGTTAAATCCTGATGTTTTCACAATTTCACTTACTGGATTATCACAGCTAGCCTGTGGTTTTCACGTTGCTTATTAAACTTTTTTATTTGGATGGTTTTGAGTGTACCATAGGTACATTGATATCATCGGAACATTTATATCATATGTTTTGGAATAGTATATTCATCTATCTAACCTTGATTGGCATTCTCGTGCAGGTCATGATCCATAAGCCACTAAGGATTGACCTATGGAATTTAATGTATGAGTTTCGATACCCCAATAAGCAGTTGTTTCTGAAAAATGGACGAGAGTGGTTGCACGCCAGATAGTGTTACTTACTGTGTCTTTCTCCAAGGTTATCTAAAGTGCAAGTACTATGTTGATGTAGAGATGCTTTTACAGGAAATGGATAGAAGGGGTTACTCACTTGATGTTACGACTTTATCACTGCTAATAGATCAAATTGCAGATGGATCAGTAGGTAGATCTCTACTTCAGTTAATGGGAAAGCTTGTGCCAAAAGGATTGATGGACAATCCTAGTTTTTTTCTCCCTAGACAGTGGTTTCTGGGAGACCCTAAAAAAGTGACTGCAGGTTTGACTTAATTTCTGGAAGTGCGAGGGTAAATTGTGATACCTACAAATTGTAGAAAGTAGGAAGACATTTCCGAAATCAATAAATATGTGGGTTTAAGCCAGAGGAACAACAAGATTTTCAAAGGGATAGTTTTTGTGACATGTTGGTGCCTATGGAAAGCAAGGAACGAAAAAAGATTCAACGGCAGTAACGTGAAAGTGGAAAAGGTGTTCCATGAAATCAAGATGACTAGTTTCCTATGGTTCAAAAACAAAACAAGAAACTGCAATTTTAGTTTGCTAGATTGGAATGCTTTCAATGTTTATATGTAAATATTAATTGTAAGTTGTGATACCTACAAATTGTAGAAAGTAGCAAGACATTTTCGAAATCAATAAATATGTGGGTTTAGGCAAGAGGAACAACAAGATTTTCAAAGGGATAGTTTTTGTGACATGTTGGTGCCTATGGAAAGCAAGGAACGAAAAAAGATTCAACGGCAGTAACGTGAAAATGGAAAAGGTGTTCCACGAAATCAAGATGACTAGTTTCCTATGGTTCAAAAACAGAACAAGAAACTGCAATTTTAGTTTGCTAGATTGGAATGCTTTCGATGTTTACATGTAAATATTACTTGTAAGTTATCGGCCACTCCTCATTTTGGAGTTGGCGACTTGTGAATGAAAGTTTACTTTTCAAAAAAAAAGTACCAAATTTCATTAGGGTTTTATGTTTTTGGTCATTAGACATTTTCCTAATAAGTGAATTCACAACTGGTGCATATTTTTGTTTGTCTTGGTTGAATGATGTTTGACTAATTTAAGAGATACTTTTGGAGCATGATGTTTCATGTTTTCTTGAATTTATTTGCTGGTAAGAGTTTTTTCTTTTTCTATGTGCAATAAAATATGTTTTGCTTTTGTAGATCAACCCCTATAGTTATATGCTCAGTTTCGACACTGGATCTGCTTGGATCTGCACACATATTCACTGTCTTTCTTTTATTTTTGCATATTACTCTTGGTGGGAAGCTGCAAAAAAACATTTTAGGTGGAAGACTAAGCGGTTCATTTAACTATATAGAGGGACTTTCTAGGTTAGGTTTAACATTCAGGTACAGTAAAAGTAGATACTCGATTGTTTTAATACGGTTAGATGTCTAAATAACAAGTTCCATTGTTGATCTATCACAATTAGTTATAAAAGCTGGTTTATAATAGTGAGCTGCAAAACTAGGTTTAGTTTTCTATCTCTTCTCTATAATAACTTACTATCCAAAGCATGGTAAAGAACACTTCACTTCAGATTTTTTGAATAAGAGGCAATGGAAAGGCTTTACGACAAAGAGGTCTGTAAGCGTCTTTTAAGTGGGATTTTTGAAAACATCTATTTTTGAAGTACCATTCAGAGCACAGACCAAGTTATAGCCCATCTATTGTAGGACAGTGAAAGATACTTTCCTGATCAAACCAATCACCTCCTATCCGGGTGTGAACGGGCAAATTCCAACAAAACCCGAGCCCTGTCATGGTCCTGTTTGTAGGAATTAAAGTTGTATTTTTACTTTGATGATTGATGCATGTGTCATGTGTGTGTTAAGATAAGCCTGTATTCCAATTTGTATGAATTAGTAAATCCACTCCATCCCAACCAAATTTTTGAATCAGGAAAATATGAACTATTAATGATTAATGTTCATATGCCATATCTTCAGGTTGCAAAATTGAACTTTCATGGTTGCTTTTAAGAAAAGAGAAAAAGGTTGCATCATAATCATCTGGAGTTCAACCTAGAGTTACCAGACTAGCTTAATAAGACGGCCATGTCCATTTCATATGTATGATATTTGATTTTCTGCATGAATGATACAACTATACAAGTAACTTTTGTGTATCCCTTTGAATTTGCTGTTATGTGCGTTGCTCGACCAACTAGTACCTTACTTTTGTGTATCCTTTTAAATTTGCTCATTTTAATTGTTTTTGTTGCTCAACCACTCTGCTCAGTTTAAGAGGCATTATTTGTGCACAAAATTCATGCGTCTATACCACGCATTTTTAAAGGAAATTTAGTAGTGTTTTTGTGTAACTGCTTATGAATTTTTATTATCATCAGGTGGACATTGTATTAAGTTATAATACTATTTCTTCAATTGGATGTCAAACTTAATACAATATACAATCAATTATCTTAAAATCACTGAAAACATGAACATTATTGAGAATATATCGAAAAAAAATTGTTTTTATTCGTTTTAAATATATGAAAATCTCCCATCTTTTTAGTGTTGTGAACAAATAAGACTAGGGTTTACTTTTTTTTTTTTGTAAGTTTGGTATGTTAGTTAATATGATGTCTTGTTAAATAACAGATGGGTGCTAATTTGGTAATGTTAGATAAACACGGTGATGTTGCTAACCAAACTTTTGATTTAATTGACGATGTCGTTTCAACAATCATATCTTTTTTCCGACAGTATCATTGTATTAATTCTTTTGTGTTTCAAAAGTCTAAAAATTCAAGATAAAATCCATTTTGGCATCAACGACCGAATATATTAGGTTCAATCTCCCTGTGAACCACCCACCTCATACCATTTAAGCTGGAAACAAAACCTCTCGGTACTGTCATCATCGGTTCCCGACGATAAAACATCCTCATTTTTTGTAAATATATAAAATATATTATTCCCTTACCTATTTTAGGTAAATAAAATATATAAAATTCAAATGATGTTAGAATTTAATTTGTAACTCTTTTTTAAATTAACAGTACCTAAACGTAGGTTAGATAAACTCTGATAATTTTCCCTTTTAATATATACAAAAATAATAATTTAGTTAAATTGTTAATGAGAGTATTACTTTATTGGGTTGGATAAATGTTAGAAAGAATTTAGTTTTCTTCAAGAAATAGTATGGTTGTGTTAGATTAATGTGTTTTCCCCATTGTGATTAACTAACTAAAAGTCTAAAACTAGTCTTTTTGAAATTATACCTTGTTTGAAGTTAAATCTAAGAACTGTGTTTTTTTTTGCGACAGTAACATTAGGAAAGTTTTATATTTTATAGTAAACCAAATGTTGTTAATTAATCTCATGTTATTTAAACTTCTCTTTAACCAGCTTAAAGGGCCTTTGTCTTTGAATTAGGACTACCCTTATATAGGTAAAATTATTTACATTTGTCTTTAACCAGCTCAAGAGGCCTCTATTTTTAAGATTAGAAAACCTTTATAGATAAAGTTATAGATCAACTTTTAACAATTTAATTAAAATCAATGATCTAAGATTAAAATTAATCCAAGTTTAACTAAGATTAAAAAATTGAGTGTTCAGAAAGAGAACAATTATCAATTATTTCTTAGATAAATATGTTAAAATATACTGCTTTCATTCTAATAAAAAAATATACATGGTTATAAATGTAAATTTACGCATTTATTAGGAATTGAAACAAGAAAACTTACTAATTACCATATAAAAAATAAAAGTTAGTGCATATAATAACCTTATCAGAAAAAAAAAACTATTGAAAAAGAAGCCTCAGAAGGAAGGCAACATTTATTGTAATCATGATTTGATCATAAATTACGCAAATATATACATGTAATCATCATCGGCTTAGCTGGTTGACAATAACAATCCAAAATTATGGTTACTGGACCAAAAATCAGTGTAAAATACGCAATCATTACACTATAAAACAAATGACAAAAAATAATAATTAGTAGAATATTTTAAAAAAACAATTAACAAAAGGCCTCATAGAGAAGATTAGATTTAACAACATAGTTTTAATTCAGACATATGCTTGTCTTTATTTAAAGTTTAATCATCGGCCAACATAAGACTCTATATATATATAACTTAAAAAAAAAAGTAAATAAAAATGATGAGGATAAAAGGTGGACTCAGTTTATGGGTGGTGATATAACAGGATGGTCGGCAAGGTAATAAATTTTATCACCGTTACGACGAACGAGACCTTATCACATGATGTCTTCATTGCCCCTCTTCTATTTTGTTAAATCAAATGAGTATATTCGAAAACAATTTAGTAACAACTTGAAAATTATCTGATTTTGAAAAAAAAAATATAACAAAATAATAATTACAACGAAGGGAGCAAATCTAAACTAAAATGTTGAAAGACAAAGAGGAAAGATGTTATTATGAAAACTTGATAGATGGATCGATCATGGGTGTTTGTATTTATAGATGGGGGCTAGGGTTTTACTAAGGATAAAAGGTGGGCTTTATGTGTTGGGCCGCCACTTTCTAAAATTTGTTATGGCCTCATGGAGTCATGGGTTTCTAACTTACTGAGTATATGCTTTCTCTTTAAAATCATACGAGTAATTCATTATTCATAGCACGCTAAATAGGGTTTTCATTCGGTTGGGGTATTAGATGAGTAGATGATGGGTTGAAAGTATCAATATTTAATGGGCTAACTTTAACCGTACACTACCAATTGTGATTTAGGGTATTGTATTATATTGTGAAACATATTTGGTGGTGTATGACTAAAACCAGATGGTGTACATATTATTATCCTCAGTGAATACAACTTGATATCAAATTTGGGATGGAAAATTCAACATGTACCTACACGCCTTTACCTTTAAATTACGAGTTGTCAGATTAGTGGGTTAGCTAGTCAAGCGGTTTGATAAGTTGGTAAGTCAAATGAGTCGGTGTGTGGTGGGGCTTTATGTTGTTTTTAGTCGAATATGTTGGTCTCAAATCAAACTGATTAGTAGGTTATGGAGTTTATGGGTTGGCGATTCAACTTTATAAAAGAACTAGGTCTTAAATAAGTTCTAGTTGACGAGGTCACCGTTTAAAAATACATAACTCTAACTTGAATATTTTTTATTTGTCTTGTTTTGAATTAAATCAAGCCTATAAAATTACAAATTCAATACACTATTTAATTGAAACCAACAAATCATGCATAATATGCTTATAATGATATCAGAATGATCCTTTGAGAGAGAAAAATAAACATTTGCTAGGGGAAATAAACACGTAAAACATATATTCTAGAGTATATCATAATTATGTAAAAATTCCAAAGCTTATTTTATACAAATATAAATATAACGAAACAAGCAACAAATTAAATACAGTATAAACATACCCACCTATTATTAAAATATGAAAGCTTATGACCCGAAGGAAAAACTGTAAAATAAATAAAATTGGGTGGGTTTAGACTCATAAGCCGTTTTCACCTTTTATAACTTAGTTGATGTTTTAGAAGACATTCATCATAAAATAAACTTGAAGGGTACCTGTATAATGCGGTAATGTAATTGTGACAAGGTGGTTGCGGTGACGAATCGTGGTGCTGTGCGTTGGTAGCGGCGGCGGTGGCAATGTAATGACGGTGTCGACAGTGGCGGGGACGATTAGTGATGACGGTGGTGACGGCGGCGGTGATGGTGTGGCGGTGGACAGTGATGATGGATGATGGTGGTGTTGATGTGTTTGTGTACGTGTAGGAAAGAGAGACGTAATTGTACGTTTAATATGTATTTGATGTGTTATGAATGATTAGAGATATTTTTGTGAATGTCTAAAAAAATGTTTAATTTACTTAAAGTATCTTGATTGTGTTTTATTTGATTACAATATGAGCAACATTACGTTGATCAATTTAATATTTAATTTTCTGACAAACAATCGCAAGTGCCGTGCCAACCCCTCATGTGCGACGACGGTGGAACTTGAAAGTTTAAAAGAAAAAAACCCATTATATAACACGACATATGAAACAAATAATATAATTGATCGAGTCATTAATTTAACCATCTGAAAAATATCTGAAATATAGTACTTTTATTTTAATACATTATTACAAATTAAAAATTTTTATGATGATTTAAAGGTATTTCTAGAAAGTAAAGGATATTAGAATTTATATATATCCAAGAACTACAATAAAAGTAAACCAAAGAATGATACATTGATTGAACTCAAAAACATTATCGAAATCGTAGCCTCAGAAGAATTCTTGTAGTTCGGGCTACACAACGAATATTCTACTAAATCTATCGACTAGCCTTGCATTAAAAATCGTATGATACCACCAATTCGTCACAAGTCACAAAACTTAATTATACCCGATCGACCTATTTGCATTATTGCAACATATTGGTTCTACAAAGAGGGCAAGTGAAGTGGTCACGACTTAGCCATCTTTCTATACAGCATGTATGGAACACATGACCACATTTATCGAGCCGGCTCACTACATCCTCATCTTCGAAATCAACTAGGCAAATCGAGCACACATTGTCCACCACTCGACTATCACCAACACCGTCTTCTTTCGTGGCAATGTCGAGAAACTTAAGAGCCGAAATATTGCAAGATTTTGAAAAGATTTTCCATAGTTCATGACCTTCATGATCATTATCATCATGATAATAATGGTGATAATCTTGAGGGTATAACAACATCATAAAAGTAGATAAAATTTTAGAAAATGTGTTTTTGGTTTGTACTATTGGGACCCAAACACATGTAATGAACAAAAGGGTGGCTGTTGAAACTCCATAACCATCGTATATTAAAGAGATCATTTTTTTTTCCCTTGGGTTTTAATTGTTTCAGGTGTATTTTGGTTTTTTGTATTGACAAAAGATGAAGGTAGGGTAGGGGTGTGGTGACTCTTTATATAGATAGACATGTAATTAAGTCAATTGATATTTTAAACATTTCTTTATCTTGAAGGACATACAAAATTTAATTCAATGTATATTATAATGCATGTATTATGACTTCGTTTATTATTATAATTTGGGACGGCAAAAATATATTCTAAACAATATCGTACAAATATACCATTGAAGATGCAAATATTAAACAATGATCATGCTAGCTTATGACACTCTTTTGCGTTTCTCGTGGTTTAATTAAACTGATTAATATTTGTTTGACTACAAGATATTACTCCGTAATATATTTATCTAACAATCAGTTTAAGCTTTGATCAGATTGAAAGTTTTCAAATATACTATTTTTGTAACTATGAAAACATTAACGTGCATAAATTAGTTATATTTTTATCATAAAATTCAAGATTTGGACTTTCGATATTAACAGTATAAGTTATCTATGAAAGTTAATGACAACCTTTTGACATGCATATATTAGAAAAAAATCCGTTTTTTTTATTATATTCTTTGCAACTTCATTTTTAATTTGGATTATTTGGGAAATATGAATCTTTTAATAACTTAGACGTAGACAATTTAATCAAAATATATTTTAACTTTTTATATTTTTTTTTTTCTCCATTCTCAAAAGTTTTACTCTAGATCTATTATGATTTATGAAGACAATAGGACAGGGGAACCCGGCCAAGATGTTTAGAATTGCTACCCAATTAAGATGTTACTACTATACGGAGGTTTTCCATTTTGGTACGAAATGAAACTTTCAGTTTAGGTATCAACATTTTGGTAAACTAGAGTATTTACTAATATGATCATTTTTGTGTCTTTAAGACGGGCATAGTATCTGCACGTTGCGACAGAATTTTATAACTACTTTTTTAGATGAATACATTGGTTATAAAGTGTGTCAAAAATATAGATTATTAGGTTCTGTCGATGAATACATTGGATGAATTTTATAACTACTTTTTTAGATGAATACATTAGTTGTATACTTGTATCTAGCTAGTACTCATACATTACATTTTTATAACCATAAAATACCAATTTATTAAAAATAAGAGTTAACCAATTTATTAAAAATAAGAGTTAACAAAAATAATTGTTTGCCACCTACTTTTAGATGGGTTGTTTTTAGAAGGGAGACGAGGGTTGTTTCTTTTTATTAAGGTATTGAGTTCAAGCATTATTTCAAATAGTTTTCTTCTTGTGGTAACCCCGAGCGTATCCCTATAGTATGGTAACGAGTGTAACGTGTAGAGCGTGAGAACAAGTTCCACATATTACCTTTGTGAATGTAATTGTGGATTCTCGAGCCAATATTTATCAGCTAATTAATCACTAAAAGATATTTATTAAAACTTAAAAGTTCGAAATCAGTGACAAATTTCAATTAAATCTTCCCCACGTAATTGAATATTTTCTTTGATATCAAGTTTTTGATTATGAATCAAATATCAATACTAAACGATACACCAAATCAAATATAGTCGTTAAAGCACATGGAGGCAATTAATATGATCATGACGATGATCTTGCCTTTGTATTATCTGAATTTATATACAACTTAAGAATCTTTTCGCAAGACACCGACACGGATCGCACGATTTACAATAACAACAATATTTGAACGCTACTCTAAAGTCAAGTTGACTTAATTCTATAACGAATTAAAATTAGCATACCTTAAAAAATTGACTTGATAGTATAGGAGTTATTAAGCTCACGAATTGTTTGACTACCGGAGTACCAGGATGTCAAAGGCCGGCACCGACCCCACCACCCATTCTCCACTCTTTTTTATACTTCAAGTCAAATCAGGATATTATTGTCGAATTTAACCAACTAGAATGTAATTCATGAGAAGTGATAAATTTATAACCCCTTGTAACTATATACACAATGCATGTTTTAAATATTTATACACTATACAACATTATATGTATAATTGTTTTAAATGATTAAAAATTATTACAAATATATATACATATACAATAATAATACAATATTATACATATTAGCACCCTTCATTCATATATAAACAAAAATAAAAATAAAAATCTAAAAGATTCATATAATTATATGTATACATATATATTATTCACATATATCATTATATGTAGTGTTTTCAATTTAAGATTATTTTCTTATTTAAGATGATTTAAAGAGTTCTATAAGAGCGTTGGCATCGGACGGATTATAGGTGCGTGGCACCACGGTGGAACACCGCCGCCAATGCCTCACCACACGTGGTGGTGAAGGAATGTGTGGTTAGACCACGCGTTTGATAATCCACTTTGGACGATTTCGAGGTGCCAACGATTAGTTTTTGTGTCCTTTAAAAATATAAACTTTTTATTTTCACCTTCCTTATATATACTACACACAATACATATTTCATTTTACACAAATACATCTCTAATTTTGCACACTTAACCTTATATTTATGCACAAACATATCTTATATTTTACACACTTTCACTTCATGGCTAATAACACTACAATGAACCTTTGGGATTGTAAAATGACGATCCAAAACCACATGAATAACGACGCTACTCGAAGAGCTAAAGTAAGCAACATCATTCAGAGCGTATCCGACAACAAGGCGGCTTATCGAGCCGAAATCGATTGGCTTGAATCTCCCACTCAGGTTCATAGTGCCGCCGAAAATGAGTATTATGTATATCTCCGAGGGAAGATCGAGTGGCTGGATCAAGTTATTTTCCAGCTTACTGTCGCCTCTTATACTTTGACAGTCACACTAGACCACGTCGTATTCTGGCAAGGCAGTGTCGGTGGTGGTCAGTATGTAGATTACCATACTGACCGGGGGTAGGAGTAGGTATCTCCTCCACCCAGCGACCCTGTCGGGTCTCCTGAACGCTACCGATACATTCATCGCAACGACGGCGACAATACTGTGGACTCGGACTATTTCGCTTTTTAGTCTTATATATTTTAATATTATTATTATGTATGTTTTATTTTATTTATTATGTAATATTTTAGTATTATGTGTTTTTTAAATATTATGTATGTTTTATTTTTATTTTATTATGTGATGTTTTAGTTTAATGAAAATTTAATGTTTAAATAAAATAAAAATTATAGTGAGTGGTGGATTGAGATTCTCTAAAGTTAAGATGAATTTCATAGGTAAAGTTGATGGGTGTGGACCATTAGATTAAAATCAATGGACAACATTGAAAAATCATTTTTGAATCTTAACATTTGATTTTTATCCAAAGATCAAGATTATCCTAACTTTATTTATAAAGTTACTACAACTTTAGAGGATCCCAATCAAGATGATTGGTTATAAATGAGTGGTGAAAAAGAAAGTAAAAAATGGGATGTCATCCTTCTAAGAACTAAAATACTCGTAACTGTTTACGAAATCTTTGAGGCTTACAAATAAGCATTAGTTGTCAAATGAGTTCTTTAACTTAAAAAAGATAACGATATTTTGAAATATTCTAAAGCAAAATCTTAAATATTAATGAAACATCAAATATTTTTATGAATCATATCTATATCCTCTTATCTATATCTATACTCCTTTATAAAGCATTTTGAAGTTTATTTATGGTATGTCTTAAAGAATTAAGCATACTTTTTTTTTCTTTCAAAAAACCTCTTTCACTATATATATGGTTCTCAAAATAGTCCCCCGTACACTACAATACTGAATTACCGTATCCACCCTTATAACAAATTGTCACTCCTAAAACAAAATTCCGCCGCAACGTGCGGGTATTATGCTCGTAAAGAGAACCAGGGTTAAGAAATTAAACATACTTTTTCTTCTTAAAATACTTTTACTTAAACATAAAACACTTATATACCCTTCTTTTCCCATTCTCTTTAATCATAACACACTCTTATCGACCTTCTATCACCCTCGGCCGCCGCTCTCGATCTCCACCGCCTCCTTCGATCTCCACCACCGCGCTTCATCTTTATCGTCACCGCAACGTGCAGACACTATGCTCGTTATCTAAATATTGAAGTAACAGGGAAATAATGCATTCATAATTTTTAACTTTGGTATGTCATATGGATAGTCATATGGATCAACCTCAACTCAACCCGGATGGAAAACTATTTTTTCATGCGGGTCTAAGATTGTTGACGGTATATATCATACCCAGGGGCCAGGACAAACATAACGAGTTAAATATAGCTTTATTTCCACCAAAAGAATAAACATAAACATACGACAATACAACCCTGGCTATACAGAAAATACAACAAAACATTTCTCTCGTTATTCACATGAATCAAAAAGAAAAAACTTTCGATCATCTCCGTTGGAAGTTCAAGGCCTTGATACCATATACAAACACACCGAAAAATAGAAGTACCCAACCAACATGAGCCAAAGCGACATATCCAAGGAAGTCGTATTCGTATCCTAGGAATTCCTTTAGGTAAACCTTAACCTCCAATGGTCCGTATTTAGGCACGTCAACTAGGGTCGCTTTATCACCTAGCTGAGATGTTATAAGCCCGTAAATTGTCCATGCCACGGGTGAACCCCAGTAGTACCATCTCCACCAAATTGGGATTTGCTGCATAAATGAGTTAAGTTACATCAAAATATATATTAAAAAAACCGCGCCTATATTAGTATCACTGCTGTGTTCAGAGCCGCATGAACAATGTAAAGAAAACTTACCCCTCTTGGGATAAGGAAACCGGAGAATAAGTTCCAGAAGCTAAGGAAAAACGACATAACGATTGCAGCAATTTGGTAACTTGGAGTAAGAGCAACAAGCATCATTCCATACAATGTGAAGTACACGAAACACATGAAGACGTAATAATAGAACCACAAGAACTTGCCCAAGTCCCATTCGAATCCTATCATACAGTAAAGTAGAAGACTGTAAAGAAATGTTTGGATCCCGACGTATATGGTCTCAACCAAAGCCTGAGCAAAAGCATAGGGTAATGCTGAATACATCCCGGCTGCTTTTTCACGATAGAAAACTGTTCGCTCGATAGCAACGACTGATTGAACTGCAGACGTGTTTGTTCCTCCAAGAAACAGAACAGCCGCATACATTGCTCCCATCAGATTTGATAGATCTTGTTGTTTTTTCCTGTGTTAATATTTAGTTATTTTTGTTAGTATATTAATTATGCTGGAAAGATCAATAGCATAATAATTATATTTAGTAAAAATTAAGTCATTCTTACAATTTAGTTCCTTTGTCCCAGAAGATGACACCGAATATAAGACCGATAACTGTTGTCATGAAGAATCGAACAACGTTGTACTGTGGATTTCGCCAGTATGACCAATGTTGTTTCCAGAAACATGCTTTAAACTGTTCGAAAAATGGCTGTGAGTACTGTGTAGCAAAGTGAAGATCCTGGGAGTCTTCTGGTGGTGTGCTCAATTCTTGGATAAGCTTTTCATTCCTCCTGATTATCATACAAAACAACAAAAAAAATTTAAGAAATGATCGAAAATGTATGAAAGAACAAAATAGGTGGAGGTTTATATTACTTGTAGAGATCAGAGTTCACGAAAACTTCAGCAAAATCGATTCCCAGTTGAGATTCAACGATTGTAGAAGTGACATCTAGCATCCATGTTGCTGGATTGAATCCTTCTTTGATCTTTATAACTCCATCAATAGACTGCAAAGATTTTAGAAGGATTAGATCGTGAAGTGATGTTTTAAACTCAGAATGATCAAGATAAATATAGTTTGATACGAACTTCAAAATACTCGACTAGAAGGTGTGAATATCGTCCAAGAGGTCCAGCGTATATGACTTGTCCTCCTCTTTTCATCAAGAACAGCTGTATAGATATGAATTATATTGAATTTATAATCAAAACCAACTGATCAAGAAGTGTTAATTCAGAGAAAGAATGAAAGGGTATGAAGATCACCTCATCGAAAGCTTCAAAAATGTCTATACTTGGTTGATGAATGGTGCAGACAACAGTTCGACCAGTGTCAACTGTGTTCCTGACTGCTCTCATCACTATAGCGGCCGCTCTAGCATCTAGACCAGAAGTTGGCTCATCCATGAATATGATTGAGGGGTTAGCCACGAGCTCTACGGCTATGGTGACCCTCTTTCTTTGCTCGGTTGATAGACCATCCACCCCCGGAAGTCCTACAAGAGCATTTCTTATTGGACCTAGCTCAACGAGTTCCATCACTTCCTCTACAAACATCTGAGCATGAAACCAGAAAACATCATTAGTAATCAATGACATGTATTAATTCTCATAAGTTGTTTGAGTGTTTGATAATTCTAACTAAGTGGAAAAGTCCATACATAAAATGATCAAGAATGATTTTTTCAACATACCTTTCGTGTTTCTTTATCAACGTCTGATGATAATCGAAGCCATGCAGAATACAAGAGAGATTCATAAACGGTTACATGAGGAGAATGAATGTCGTTCTGTTCGCAGTAGCCACTGACCCGAGCAAACGTTTCTTGGTTCTTTGGGTAACCAGATATACTAATACTTCCTTCAATATATCCTCCTGTTTTTCTTCCTGCCAATACGTCCATCAACGTTGTTTTTCCAGCACCACTTACTCCGACTAAAGCTGTCAGAACCCCTGGCCTGAATGCACCACTCACATCTCGCAAAAGTTGTAGTCTATCCTCTTCCACACCCTGGCTTTTCATAGCCTGACGAATGATGCATCGGTATGACAAAATATTTAGAAACAGATAATTAATCAGCAGTAATAAAATGGGTTAAACAAAAATTGATGTGAAAAAATAACAGGATCTCTACTTACAGGGGGCATATCGACATAGTAGTTCACATGATCAAAGGCAAGAGACAACGGCTTGAAGGGTAACACCATTCCTTTTTTGTCAGGCTCAGACTCGGTTGCCATTTTCGCCAATTTCTTCCTCTTCTCATCCTTATCATCTATAAGAGATTTAGAATCCGCCATGGCTGCATTTCATGATTCTAAAAGGGTTAGATACAAATATGTGTAGATTCAGAAATATAAAGTGATTACTGTTGATTGAACTTGACTTACGGGTAAGAAATGTAAGCGCCAGCACAAAGCAAAGGTTGAAGATGAGAGAAAAGCCGAAGAGTGCAAGAACACAAATCCAGTACCAGTGCCCTTCAGTAAACATTCCTCTAAGCTTTAAAAGTTCTTTCCCGACTGTGGTTTCTCGACTCTGTGTGTCAAAGCTTGGCTGCACAATACCATTAACCAAAAATATACTTTATGTAAGACACAAGAAGAAGATAGAAGAAACTGAGTAAAAATATGTTCACTCTTGCAAGTGTCGACATATATTTTTTTAAGAAAAAATTAACAAAAATAGACATTTATAAGTGTGAATGAGTTAACAAAAGTTTACACCTGTTGCTAATCCGTGTAGAAAAACATATTGTTTAATGTAGAGAATTCAAGACAATTAGCTTCATTGCTATCTACACTTACCGCACTCCACCTTTTATCAAGAAATTCAACAAGCACAATGGCGTTTTGTCCATATGACATAGGGGAAAGGTAATATGCCCATTTCATCCATGGTTGAAGATCATCTAGCACCAAAATGGAATACATAAGTACAAAATCAAGATGAGTGTCGATATGAGTCTATCTTTCATTGCCTGGTAGCCAGAGGCAGGTCAGAATGGGCTTGTATTTGTATTCATACACAGTAGTGTAAAGTTTAAATTTATTTGTAGATTTAATACATAGCGCAGTGGCTTGTTTTGTAATAGTAGTGCATAACCCTGATCAAAAGCCCAAGGATGTGCCATAGGTACTATCTAGCATAATATATGCATGTATCATACGTTAACTACTAACCTTTGGCAATAATGAATCCACCAAGAACAAAAACCAACAACAAGGTAAACGTTCCAAGAGTGTTGGCCACGACCTGTGTTCTTCCTAGAGCAGCTATGAAACGAAATAGACCTAAAGCCATTTGATGTATACCCAAGTATGCCAATAGTTGCCGGAAAAAACTGAAACACAACAGTTGGAAAGTAAAATGGATTCAATTTCAAAGCAAATATCTGGTACTTTACATTATTTGATCCAAAGAACTGCAAGGTTGACTCCAGAAGTCAAACGGGCTAATTTTTACACTTGAAGTTCGTAAAAATGTTTCAAACCACTGTCATAAAAACTTGAACTTGAGCTATATTTCACAATATAAGTTCAAATAAAAAAAATTTGGTTCAAATACACATTAAAACAGGTGATTATTGGACTTTTGATGTAGGAAGATTTACTGGAAAAAGAAGTCAAGTTGGTTTTATTTGATGTCAGAAGCTCATAAAATTGCTGTAAATAAACCTTGTAATAATTCAAAATAAATCTAGATTTTATAATAGAGTTTCAGACTGAAAATACTTGAGGTTAAACACTAAAACAAAACATGTAAAATGATAATGTTTGAACGAAGAAAATTGACCCTGGAAAAAGTCAACTCAAAGGGAAAGAAATACATACCTACCAGCAGAAGGAGCAAATCCAACAGTATAATAAGTAAGCACAATCCAAATTCCAGATTCTAGAAGTGAAAGTGGAAGCCTCAGAAGCCAAATTGGAAGTGCAAAAGCCCAAGCAGGATAAAACAATGAATCCCTTTGTTTGTAGAACACTGGAAGTCGGAAAATTGTCAAAGCAAGCTCAGCCATCCCGTTAAACATAACATTGATTAGACTAAAAAACAGTGCCCCGTAGTACTTTCCACCATCATCTAAATCACCATATTTCATTGTTGTCCTAAAGAACACGGTAAAAGTGAACAGAGCCATGATAGTGATTTGTGTAGTCTTGAAAATGTACACAAAAGCATTTCTTTTCATTAGAAGCCATTCTCTGGATAAACATGCCCTGAAGAGTTCTTTGTTTGATATCCCATACTTATTTGTCACTAGGGCAGCAGGATGAGCTCTAGATTTGTCGTAAGGAACATGAAGAATACCCGCAATCTTTTGACCAGTATGGAAGTTTTGAAAAAAATGAACAAAATCATCTACAGAAACATATCGGTATGCTACACTTTTGTTGTACCAATACTGTTCTTGATCTTTTCTTGAGGTGACTTCTTGTAAGAAATCTGCAACCCCTTTTCTTTCTGGGCATTTGAATCCAACATGTTCGAAGAATTCTAAAACGCTATTTCTTGGACCTTGGTAGACTACTTGACCTTCGGAAAGGAGGATGATTTCATCAAACAGCTCAAAAGTCTCGGGTGCAGGTTGAAGAAGAGAAATTATCATAGTGATATCCATGATGTGAACCATTTGTCTCATGTACTTGACAATTTGGAATGTTGTGGAACTATCAAGACCGGTAGAGATCTCATCCATGAGGAAAACCTTTGCGGGTCCCACCAGCATTTCTCCGGTTGTAACACGCTTTTTCTGGCCACCTGATATGCCACGTCTCATCTCATCTCCTACCAGTGTGTCTGAACATATATCTAGGCCGAGTAACTATGGCACCATAATGTTCAGTTAGTATCTTATACAATATTTATACTTGCAGCTGTTCAAATTTGCAATGCAGGGTTGCCAAATGTATTGTAACCCTGCAATCTGATGGGAATAATATATTACAAAAACGTACCCTAAGAACATATTCGGTGACCAAGCTAGATTCTTGTCCTGATATCGCTATGGCTTTCATGAAGGCATCAAGTTCAGCATCCGGTTTAATTCCTTCAGCTTTTTCTCGCCTTGACAATTCCGCTAACATCTCATACCTTGGCCCAATTCCCAAGCAACGTCCGGAGAAATCCATGGTCTCTCTTACTGTCATTTCTCCGTGATGGAGATCGTTTTGACTGATATAAGCACAAGTTCTTTGAGGAACAAATTCATCCATTTCATGGCCACAATATGTAACCTTTCCTGTTACCTGTTTGTATGGTAAAGAGTACAAAAATGAGTTGCTACAAGTACAAGTAATCAAAGCCTTATAAATCTAGAATAGTTGAAACATTACCCTAAGATCCTTCTCGAGCTTTCCTGCAAGTGCTTTTAACAATGTAGTCTTTCCTGAGCCCGGAGGTCCAAGTAGTAGAGTCATTCTAGAAAAAAAAAAAACGATCTTATTAGTAAAAGAAATTAGAATAACGGGATATATGCTAGAGTTGTAAGGATTTAGAAGAGTTTCTTACCTAGACGGTGTCACAATTCCAGATACATCATGAAGGATATTTACAACTCTTTTCTTTGATGGGAACAGCCTCAAGAAACCAAGAACGCTCTAAAAACATGATAAAAACACATTAAATACAATGGTTCTAAATAGTTACTTATCAGAGTGG
Organism: Erigeron canadensis; assembly: GCF_010389155.1. Taxonomy (NCBI): domain Eukaryota; kingdom Viridiplantae; phylum Streptophyta; class Magnoliopsida; order Asterales; family Asteraceae; genus Erigeron; species Erigeron canadensis. Next base: position 31,706,816 of record NC_057762.1, read on the forward strand.
TTACGATTTTAACCCATTTGTAAAACGGATTGATAAGAATTAAACGAAAAAAGAAAACAAGGCGAATTTGACACTCGAGTTGTAAATCATCAAAAATGTTACAAATGTGCATTCTAATGCAACCTAACTCATTCAGACATGTACCAAAATTACACCTTTTTTTACTTCTTACCCAACCCATCCATTATGCCAGCTCTAAATTAACTTCATAAACTTACCTCAACCGAGTTGATAGTAGAATTGAATAAAGTTGGAAGTGCTCTACTTCCAACGAACGCATCCCCTTCAATAGACAAGTTCTCATATCTAATCTCAATCCTTGGGATATCAATCCCAACTCTATCAACACGATCTCTGAGTCGTTCAAGAAGCCGTTCATTGTCATCATCAATCGTTTGTTGTATATTCTTAATCAAATTCTGTTTCTCTTCAGGTCCAAGGTTTGCAACATTAATCTTTTCACGAACAACTTTCCCATCTTCCAAAATGTTAGTCAAGAATCCTGTTTTTAGCCGATCATAAGTGGGTAGTCTTTCAATGGCAGCCCACATTAGTTCATCTTCGTCATCTTCTCTACCACTCTTTTGAAAAACATCGACTCCAGGATTTGTGAACACTTCTCTGATACTAGCTGTGCCCCAACCTTTTGTGCTCCCAGAAGCTAGACTGCCTCTTCGGCTCAAGTTCCTGCTCATATTCCGGCTCATGGTCCTCATCAAGTCATCTCCAGTCAATGCTGAAGCCATTTCTAGAACCACAGATGGATATCAAAAAAAATTACTCGTATATGAACATAAATAACCTGTATTAGATTATTTGAGGTTAATGTGATATGTTTTTGTCTCTAGATTTTGGTTTGTTTTTATAGTACACAAATGATGATTACTAAGAAAGCAGAGATGACAAAATGCAGCATGTATTGGTGTCTGGTAATATTTGACTAATTTAATTCCATCTTTTGTCATGTTATGTGGATTCCTAATTGCTACTAATCTAGTTAATAATTAGTGGTCATTAAGAATGAAAAAAAAAAGGCGTAACTCGTCTCTGGCAATTTCTATCGACCTGTTTCTACTGTCAACATGTCTATATAAACCGGTTTCACAACCAACATGAGAATGAGATATGAATCAAATTGCGATAAGATTGAAGAGTAATCGGACAAGATTTAAACCCTTGAACTTTTCTTTTTTATGTTGGATTACTATCTAGGGAACACTTGGTCACTCAGAATGGATTGTGCTACAAATTTAATTTTAAACATATAAAGAAAACGGTTTTATACTTTGATGGGATTTTAGATTTTCTGTAATAATTGATTATCTAAATCTTAAGCTAGTAGTCTTTACCAATATTGAAACAATTCTTGATTGCTTTAGCACGGCTTAAAATAGTTAAGTTTCAGATTTTGCAACATGTTTTTAATTATAACTAAAAGTACTTTTCTATGATCATCTGACATTTACTAGAGTTATACCCGCATAATGCTACGTCAGCGGTGTGGTGGCAGTGAAGAGTGTGTAGGTAAATGATAGTGTATGTATTACTCATAAGATTTAAGAGATAAATAATGTAAAAAGGCAAGGGAGACATATTGGTCATTTTACATATTCAAAAAATATAACTTTCTAATATACGATTTTCTACCAGAATAAACATATAAATACAAAATTAAAATTATTATTAGAATTATTAACTAATATAAGGAAGGAGTAGGGGCTTACAATATGTATATGATGTAATATAGATATATAACATTCATTTTTTCATAAAGATTGTTTATAAGAATCACAGGTTAAACTAAGCATATCAAATGACTCTCACTACAAAACTGCCAATCTTATCCACCTTTTTGTCTACACTTCATCAACAAGATTCTAGCAATTGGATGAAGTTAAAGAGTTCCTATTTTCAGAATCTAGTGGTTGGATTGACCAAAGCTGTAGAGTCAATGCTCTAGTTTATTAAATTCTTAATTTTTTAGTATTATATATAGTGTTATAGTAGTTGGCACCTTATGGAGTAATTTTATTAAGGTTTTGGTTTCCAATATACTACTGATATCAATCCTTTGAGTCACATTTGGTGTAAGAAAGTAGTTTCTATGTTTATGTGCCTTTCTAACAAATAAAAGCGTTACGTTTATGTATTACTCTTCCTTTTTGTTTCAGGTATTCGCATTTCTATTCTATTTGTCGTCTTATCATTTTCTATTTTCAAAGATAGATTGATAATTTTTATTTTTTTTTAGAACAGCGAAGAGCCGGACCACGGGTATCCGGACTGAATACCGTGGGCCTATCCGATCCCCTCCCCCGCCCGATCCACCCGGTAAATTCAACTCGCTCGCCAAGAATATTGGCTACTAACAACGCTCAAGATTAGATTCGAACGTGTGACCCATGCTACAACATCCGGGGTGTCCAACCACTGCACTAGCAAATGAAGGACATATAGATTGATAAATTATCAACCGTAGGTAAAACAAAACATTTAACATTTTCAAATCAGTTACATTCAAAAGCTTTTAAGAAAAACTGTTACTTGATCAACTAAAATGCCAAAAATTATGCTTTCTTTTTTTACTTTTGAGTATTTCAAGTGTGCAACAGATAAAGCAACAGGTTGTATTGATGATATTTGATTATTTACACGTCAGTTTGTACTTAAAAAACTTGTTTTAAAAAAATACTTGTATTATGTATGATTTTTTTTAACGGCCAACTGAACACATTATACTATTATAGCCCGTTAGCCCGAACTCCATTGATTGCTAAAAGTTACCGTCAGCTGGCCCAACCCATCCAGACGAAACCAAGACCCGTTAGTCTCACAATTTGGGGAAAACTCATCAACCCATCCGTCCATAGACGCTACGAGTTGTAATCTACGATCAATTAATGGTAAACTCAGTTGTTTCTAAAACTAGAACCGAAGTCTCTTCATGCCAAAGTTATCACCGGAAGACCCCATGTCAATCTTTCTATTAAGGTCTTAAGTGTATTATTAATTTGTAGGAAAAATTTTGGATAATGTTATTTGTACCACACTCGTAATAGTTAAGGATGTGAAATGTGAATGGTGGCGACTGGCGAGAAAAGAGAGGCCCAAAGGGTCAACATGCATCTGGCCCACCTTATATTATACGGTGTTTGCCTGTTTGGCTACGGTCCGTAAATTGGCTAAATGGGTCATGGGTGTGCCTTTTATATTAATTGCAACGGTTTTTATTATTTTTATTATTATTCTTTTATTGCAATAGCTATATTATATTAGATAAAAAAATCATTTGAGGTTACAGAAAGAAGTATGGCTTTTGGATGGTTAAATGAATTTTGTACTTCCCCAAGACAACAAACATACATCAACAATATTCAATATCGTCAAATACAAGGTATAAAAGATGCAAGATCTAGATAGTAATCAACAAAATAAATACTTCGTATTTTTGTTTGAGAGAAAACAAAACTATAATCTTCTTTTCAAAGGAAAATATATAAAGGGAAAAGTGAGTATGAGGTTGTCACACACTCACACACCCGACTTAGATGAAAAACCCCTCACATATTCTTATTAAATTTTTTGTGTAATTAATAAATGATTAGGCCCATAATTTTTATGGAATAAAAAATCAAGATGTACAGGGTTTTCACTCAAATTGGATGTACTCACTTCCCTATAATTAAATACATACATAATAGCCAATGTTATATATTACATCGACATTAAGATGATAATATCAGTCGCAACCAATTTTAGAGCAAGCGATAACAATTGGACCTTAAACTTGCCACGACGTTTGAATAAACATATGAGATTAACTTTAATCTACTTTGTAAGAACCACAAAGAGTCGTTAATGTTTTACCGGTACACAAAAAACACTAAATAGTTTCATTACAATTCCATTTAAATTACTATATGCAGGTTAACAACGCAACATGTGACATGAGTCATAAAAGGCCATCAATAACTAATGATTGTTAATCTACTAATTTAAGACCTTAAAATAATGATCCTAAGGGTATTACTTTCCGAAAAGACATTTAGGTATAATGCAGAGGCGCTACATACAAATAAAGCAAGTCATAAATATGTTATGAACTTATGATGCTTGGAATAGGATTTTGCATGATCTTAATCAACACATAGACGATCCCTGATAGCATTTCGATCTTGAAAGACCGGTAAAAAGCCAATTAGATAGGAAATGACTAAACAGGTTAAGAGAGAATACAAACAAAAGCAAGTAGAGCCAAAAAGCAACAAATCTCTTACGAGTTAAACCCCATTGCATAGTTTTTTCTTACTTTGACGTTTAGAAAAAACTAAACTGAAACTCCGATTATATAGCATTTGGTTTGTAAGAAGGTACTAATGATGTAGAATGTACATGCAATCAAGATCTGTACAACAATTACAGTACTACCAGCTTTCATGGTCAACATGCAAAAGCTTCCAACACCACTAGTAAAAAACCGGTCATAAGGCTTGCATCACTCTTCCTCTCATATCGATATAAAAAGGACCACCTTTTAGTTGGTAAAAATCAAAACATCAAGTAGAACCCGAGCTATTCACTGGACAAAAAATTTCATCAATAGTATCATCTACTGATCCAGATAATAATCGAGCTTCTGCAATTTGAAGTGCCATGGCCGCCTTGTAAGTTAGTAAGTCTGCGACCTCCATTAATAGCTGAGCTCTTTGACGCTTCACAATTGCCACCTGTTTAGCCCTCTCTGCAGCTGCTTCGGCCTCTTGAACTCTAATGATGGCATTTCCTTCCTCTTCAACTGCATTATTTTCAAACAAGCATTCCATAAAGATATTTCGACATCAAGGTAGATTCATTTAATTTAAGTTCCAATTTAGTAGAGTATCATAAGTTCATTTACTCTATCCGTCCTAAAAGAAGGGTCTACATTTTCATTTTAGTTAGTCTCAAAAATATATCTATTCCAAAAGTACATATTGATTTTACAATTCTACCCTTGTTAATCTCATTCACAAAGCCAGATCCTTGTAACTTAGAAAAAGCAAGGATAAATTTGTCATTTAGGTACTATACAATGCAATGATTATTAATTCATTAAACTACATGCCCTCAGGGATGGAGAGGATACAGTATACACATTTGACTAGCTGAAAAGCCTAAACTGAACCAGCTATTGAATCTCGCATTAGAGTTAGTCTGCTCAGCCACAGCCACAGCCACTAACACACTTTACACAGAATAGCATAAGAAGAAATAAATGATCTTTCAATACTAGAGCTATCAGGAGGACTTAGTTAGCATCGCGGTATTGGAACGTCCCGTCAGCCTAAAGGTTGTGGGCTCAAGTCTCATTGGAGACATTTGGAGTATTATTAGGTGGTATAGGTGTAAAAAAGAAACTGTAAATTATCAACCCACATATAACATAGGAAAAGATGTTAACAGTTATGGTCGAAAGATAAGCAGATAAACAAACCTTTCAGAAAAGTCAGCTGCTTTCCCCTTCCTGCTTGGCTCACGCGTTGTCTAAATGATCTCTTCTTACGCAAGACCGCTTTAATATTAAGTTGTTCAGGGTTTTTTGGTTTGTAAGACTGCCAAGAAAGATCAATTTGTTAGAAAAGCAACTTCAACTATGACACAAAATGATAATTATTGACTGGACACACACACAGTACTAAGCATGCATCCCCATGTTGACAGTTAAGGATACAAAACCCCCCATTAGATTTCAAACTGTTGCCACTCTCCATCTAAAGTACCGATCTAAAATTAAGAAAGTGCCAATTAGATTCATACACTGCTACACAATTATCCCTCATTGATGCAGCACTGACAATAAAAATCGTCTTTTATTTGCCACACCATATAGGGATACATGTCTAATGTAAATAAGCATCTAGTCAGACATTTCTTTACAGTTTTGCACTAACGAAAAGCCTATGACAGAATTGACAAATCAGATACGATTTGATGGTACAGCATGACAAGAGGTCCATTATCTGTTTTGTTGCTAACTCAAGCTTTCATACAATCATACTACATAAAAGCATCCAGTGATAAACCAGAAAATGCAATCACTAAACTTTTGCTAGCAGAGATGACAACCCGACTTATTTACTAGATGACTAGATCAGATTATGATGGGTCAACGGGCAAAATTAAAAGGCTATCTTAGTTAGATCGGGCTAAATGGGTCAAGTGGAATCACGGCTGAAATAATATAATTAGACCGTACTTATTGTGCTACTTGACCCATTACCCAATCGCATAGGGCCCACCCACTTTGCCACATCTATTTACTTGCATACATCCTGCGAAGACAGAAATTTAATACTGTATATTGTTATTTTTACCTGAAACACCCGAACAAGAGCTGATTGCTTCTTCTTCCGTTTAGCCATCCAATAATTATAGATAGCTTCCAAAGCTTCCTTTGCTGCCAGCATAGAACATCGATCAACAGCCAATGTAATATCAGAATAATCCTCTGGACTGACATAGATCCCTCTTTCAAAAGCATCAATTATTTTCTCAAAAGTAGCATCATCTACCCGTGTATTCTGCACATCGTTGAGTTTGTTCAGCCACTCATCATCACCAGAATCCATGTCATAAACCGGATCACTCTTCTCCAACACTCTGGAAACTTCATCGCCTCTTGAGCTGATATATGAATCGGGCATCTTAAATGGTACATGCTTCTCCTCTGCATACCCCACTACTTCATTCACACGAGGAACGGGTATTATACTCTCTACAGATGACTTCACTTGCACGCTTCGTTCAGAACAACTTCTGTATAGTTCCTTGAAAACAGACCAGTCTTTCCTATTTGGAAACTCAAGCTTCCAACTCTCATCACTTCCAGTCCAAATTATGGCATGAGTTACACGATTGGAAGCATAGGGTCTCATTACATTTCGGGCTTCAACACGATACCTCTCAACCCCGTTTCTTTTAACCACAAGAAACCACTGATTAGGAGGCGACATCTCCATCGTAATAACAGCTCCTACTTCTCTATAACACCTGTCTGCTTCCATTACCAAGATACTTGCATTGCAACTCTCTGAGCCTGTATCTCGCCTTAATTTTTTGTATTCTTGAAAACTAGCTCTTCGAAGTGAACTACTAATATCAAGGTTTGACTTAATCGGAAAAAACGGAACACCATCCTGCACAACTCTCCCACCCGACTTCAAGTGTCCAAAAGTTGAAGGACCAATATGCTTTCTTGACCTCAAAGAGCTCCGCCTCTTTTGTAGACCACGGTGCATAGCAACACAAGTTCTTGGAGGCAAACTTGAAGAACTTAACCGAGTCAGTCTAGGAGCCACAACCCTCATTTCCTTCTTTTTCCTACCTCTAGTTTTTGGACCTACACTAGGCTCAGTCATCACATTCCGTACCAAACCTTCTGTTACAACTTTCTTTTTCCTACCTCTACGCCTTGGAACCGCACTAGGCTCAACCTTAACATCCGGTTCCAAAATGGATGGTTGCAACTCTTCCATCCCAACCACCTTCCTAGATTGCTGCCTAAAAAACTTTTTCCCGAATTTCGCATCCACATCATCACAATTCGTTAGCTCACTCCTCTTTCGTTTCCTCGTATACACAACTCCCCACCGCCTATTTTCCGCCCCACAATCCTCCCCAACACCCTCAACCGAATCGAATTCCTTCGATTCCTCTAACTTAAAATCCTTAAATGCCACTCCACCATCAACAACATCCAACACAACATCAACACCTTTCTTCCCTCCATTCGACTTTCGCCATCCTCTTCCGTCGCCGCCACCACCACGAAGCAGCTCGATCCAATCATCACCCACAGCTAAACTAGGCTTTCTCATATGCTTAATCACTTTACTTTCTTCACAAGGAAACAACCTTCTACCTGACCTTAAAACCCTAGCACCAAAAACCCTTGTCGTCCTTCTCATCTCCACCGACGGCATCACCCTCCGATCACTTTTCCGGTCACTTTTCCGGCCACTTCTCAACAACGTTTTTTCACCAACTCTCTTCACTATTTTTAATAGATTTTCAATTTATCAAATAACCCATAAAATTAAGTAATAAAAATAAATACAAAAACTATCATATATACATACATAAATATAACCTATAAAAAAAAAAAAAAAAAAAAGATTTATAGATTATAGATTATTGAGGCATAATAAGATCTGGGTATTGTAAGAATCGAATAATTGTACGGAAAGTTAAAGGCTTTTTCTTATATTTCGATAATATGATATATATGTTATAGATATAGATATAGCGACATGGGTGTGGGTGTGAGTTGCACGTACCTGATGACGGCGCGTGAGAATATAGATAATATAGATATAGATATTATAATTATAAATATAAAATAGTAAAAGTAAATATGATATGATGGAAGGAAGGAAGGAAGGATGGATGGGTGGGTGGGTTTGGCGGCCGAGAGAGATGAAGGGGTGAAGTGAACAAAGATGAATGGGTCCGTGGCCGTTGGATCTGTAACCCTAGGAGAGTAACTGTACTTTGATCATCTTCTCCTCTTTTTTCTGTATATAAGTTAAATAAAGCTTTATTTTATTATACTAAAATTAGAAAAAATATTATATTTAATTATAAATATCGGGGATAGATTGAAATTTCTAGTTGAGTCCATATAATATTGTTGACGTTCCAAGTATGATGGACAAAGTTTCATATACAAGATATATTTTTCTTAAACAACTTTTCATATGATTACGTTTTTAATATTATGTTCGTGATAATTTGTTTGTGAAAACTGGTTTATTTTTGTTTATTCGTGTTTTTTATTATGCTAAAACTAGATTTTTGACCCGTATCAAACACTTGATGCGGTGTTTACGACATTATCAATATTAGATGTTCATACATTTAAGTTATAAAAGCTTATAATTTTGAAGATATATGATTCCAAGTGTTATATTTTTTAAGTTGTAGTACAATAATCACAGGTTCAGCACTGTCGTTATTAGCTGAAAAATATTGATAAAATTGTTTGCCGTAGTCATTCTCTATTATATAATTTTTTGAAACCAGTTGTACTCATTATATAATATTATTATGAAAGATAATTAAGAATTAAAATATAAACATATTATGATCATGTACTTGACATTCAGGTAGATGTCTTTAATCATGATGCTAGCCCATAACATGAAGAAGTTTATTTCAATCATCTGTCCTATGATAATTAAATAACAATTAGGATTGTTTTCATATTTTTTTTGATAACAATTAGGACTATTGATTTGAGTGACAAGTGTAACTTTAAACATTAATACACAAAACTAATATATAAAAAGGGAGAAAATTTTATACTTTTTTTATGGATAGATAGAATGAATCTTGAATGAAGTTCATATTAATTTGGATTTAGTATTCAACTAACCCTTTGTTGTAAATCGTGCTTTGTTCATCGTCCTATATTTTGTGAATCATATTGTGTTTAGAATAAGGATGTTGTATATCGTTATCTGTTATTGTGTTTGGGATAGCTATCTAGAGTTCATATTGTGTTTATATTAAATATTAAATTAAACTTTAATATATATATATATAATTTATAAAAATCTAATCTAGTATATTATTAATTTGGACGACATTGTTAATATTGTATTGGGATACCAATGTATAACATTTATAGATATCAATTTGAAAATATTTTCTTATAAGTAATATTTATCTTTAATCATGTAGTCGACATTGATATTTATATGTGTAAATATATATATTTATTTTTGTATAATAAAAAGTCAAGAAAAGTCAAAATTGAAAATTTGAGAAAATCGAGAGATGTGATTACGCGAATTGTTTATAACATTTTAAAGATAAGATAAATTATTAAATATACAAATTTAAATGTAAAAAATGTAAGTGAAAACAAATTTAAAATAATTTACTTCTATAACATTGAAATGATTAAAAAAATTTAATTCATTTAATCCAAGATAATTCTGACTTGTTACATCACGTAGAATGACTAGATATATTTGATTTTTAGATACTTTAATATTTTACAAGAAGTATCATTATAAATTCACAACTAAACATTCTACATAACTATTGTCTATTTTAGGTCTTTTCTAATGCCATGTAATCCGATAGGATCAAATGCTTTTCGTTTATTGTGTTTGATAATATGAAGATTGTTTTAGCTTGTTTTATTATTGAGGATGATAATGAGAATTCTTAGACATATAGTGACATGTCCGTCAACAATTTAACACACATATAGATGAACATGTAGGTGTACCAATGGTGTAGTTTTAACGTACAAGTTATTGAATGTGAAATATGTAACCATGGTTTGAATGTGTCTTATATTTTGTGTTTATTGGTTTTGTTGTGAGTTATGCACGGCTTCACATATGCGTTGTCTAGGTTAAACATTGGCTTCACATTTGTATAGCTAGTATTACTTCGTAGTAAGTTAAAGTTCACTTAGATTTATAAAAAATATATATTTATATTTATTCAAGTAAAAGGCCAAAGGAACTTTTTTAAATACTTTTATTAACATAGATTATTCATTATTGTTTATAACAATCTTACCGATTTTTATTGATCATTGTTAATTAGTTTAACCTTCTATTGTTTACAAGTAAATTTGACTTGTTATTGGCGTTTTGGTCTAGTGGTCATCTTAAAAGATTTTATCTTAAAGGGTTACATGTTCAAATCTTGTCAAAAATATTTGGATAAAAGATAAGGAATTTTTTTTTTTTAATTATTTATTTTAAATATAGATACAACTACAAGGTGGTTTTATTCTTCTTATGATATTGTGAGGAGTGAAATAGAAATAAGTCAATAACAAAGACAAGGGGAGTAGGGGACTATAGATGCGACTTTTATTTTTCTCAAGTCCATCATTCAGTCATCACTAAAGCGTACAGACCAAGGAAAACATAAGGGCAAATTAGAAAATTCATATTTAAAGCAATCACAAGTTTCTTCACCTGGTACAAAGAACATGCCACCTAACTCTATTAAAATTTTCCAGTTCAAGTATCTATGTAAAAAATATGATACGTACTAAGTTTTATTTTATAAACCGAACATGATACCCGTGCAATGCGATGACGATGATAGTAACAGTGATGTGATGGCATCGACGGATAGTGATGGCGTCGGCGACAGATGCATTAAGTGGTGTAAGTATTTGATATAAAAGAGTAATGAAAATCTTTTAAAAAATAATAAAATGAAAAATGATTGTGTGAGTTAATTCATTAAGGGTAAACTAATAATTTCGTATGTATCAAAAATCTTAACTTTTCAACATGAGAGTATAAATTTTATATAGTAGTAGGTATAGAAATATAGATATTATTTATTTATATTATTCAATTGTATGTATATTTTTTTAGGCTTATGTTGTGCACGTATATACGTAGTAGTGGAGCACATAATTACATTCCAGGTTTCGTGATTAGCTTTTGCTGTTATCATTGTTGTAACTCAAATAATTCTAATTAGTTTTGATAATTGTTGACGACAGATTTTCTAGATCGACAACTAATAGTTAAGTTGTATTCTTCTTAGTTATTTTTGTTGTATTAAAAACCAACGAAAATTTGAACGTGTAAAAAAAATAAAAAAAATAAAACTATCTTACGTGGTCTTACGATTGGTTACCAAATGATAAATGAATCATTTGAGATGCAAACCCAAATTTAAATGACTTACGTGGAAAAATAGATTCTCGAAAATATAAAAAAACATATAAATAAATAAGGGAAATGATCTCTACACAACAATTTTTAGCCATATACAACACTTTGTGCATTATACAGTTGTACAGTACAACCATGTAATTCATATATATGTTGTGTATGGCAAAAATAAATTGTGTAGGGATCATTTCCCAATAAATAAACGTAAAGGAAACATAATCAATTATGGGGAAATGTTAGGTAAAGCATGCAATACCTATCTTAAGTAAAGCAGAGAGAGATTATATAAAATTCAGGGGACGTTGTGTAAAATTCAGGGGTATGTATGTTTATCAAATTCAAAGGTTTAATTTGTAACTTTTTTTTGTGATAGTACCTAAGCTTAAATACAGATTATTTTTCCATCATTAGTTTGTATGTGAATTGAAGATGTAAAACTTAAGCTATATTAAGCTTCAATATATGTCATGTAAGTTTGTAACAGAAACCTAAGAATATAAGATGCGATGTTGCCCTGCTGCACCGATTATATGGCAATCTCATACTTGTTTAATTTTCAAACATCATCTAAAGATCTTAATTATTATAGACTACAATAAAACCTATATAAATTAATAATGCTGGGACCGGAATATTTTATTAAGTTATTGGGATATTATTATATCGATAAATTAATAAATTATTAATTTAAATAGGTTCATGTATCAATTTCAAAATTTTCATATCCAATGTACGTACATTAACAATAGTCCGAAGCAAATTGCTTTCGACACGATAAAATTCGTTCAATGAATTAAATCGGCTCAAATAATTTAAACGAAGTAAACTATGGATAAGACATTTGTGAGCTCGATAGCTTGATTACGAGTATGCATTATTAGCACAAAACGGATGTGAATGAGTTACGTGATTATTGTGGTAAAAAAAAATGAATGTTATGAGGTTTAAAGTATTAAAGAAATTGTGATGGATACTATTTAAAATCTAGTTGAGGATTAAGTTGAATATGATACAGTACTTTTGAAGTCGATCACTCAAAAAGAAGCATTGCAAGCGGCTAATAACTCTTCACAACTTTTTGTTGCGACTATGTCTCAACTCTTAAGTGCAATGTAGAAATTTAAAGATATATTCAACATAGATTTAAAGTTAAAAAAAAACAAATGACTATAGATTCATTTTTACTAAATAGTATTAAAATTATTAATTTATAGTTTTGATGAGACCTATATATTTATCTTTGAGTTTCAAAAAAATTATTATCTTATTATTTTATTGGTTGGTGTCCAATTTTGTACTGATCTTAAGTTTGAACCAGACAAATTATTAATTTTATCGAGGTTATTAATTTATAAAGGTTTTACTGTAATAGCACATGATAACATTAAAAATCTTAATTAAAGTACATGATAACATTAAATTCAAAATTATAATTATCATACTGATGTTAATTAAAAAGATGAGATGGGCCTCTTATCAAGAGAGACGGATCACAGGTGGTGTATTAAAGCCGATTAACATGGTTTTGCCTATTAATAGCAGTGGGCCGGTTCAAGTCAATAGGACTGAAGCGAGATTGACGATACGAAACTTGGGCTGTCGAATAGGGACAGTTCTTGTTTAGTTGCAGCCTGGTCAATTTGTTTCTTGTACAGTATTAGCTATTGGGTTCCTTTAGTATAGAAATAGGATAAAAAAGGCTTTACTACTTGGAAGGATTGGAAGGATTTTAATGTAAAGTAATTCTAGTTGTAACTGTATTATTTAGGGATTAATATCTCATAATGTAAACAACTTTACATGAATTGTGAAAGTGTGTATCTAACTTCTATCTTGTGCATTATATGCAATGAACTTTCAAATCTTGTGAATTGTATATATTCGACCAATAAAAAACTTACAAGTGACATATTATATGGTTACCACATATACACAAATACATACAATGCACAAGATTTACAAGTTTATTACATACAATGCACATGATTGAAGTTTGATACACACTATGATAATTCGTGTAAAGTTATTTACTATCTAATATACTAATCCCTATTATCTAACTACTCCGTGATTGCAGAGTAGTGGAGACGTGAATGAAATATACTTTTCAAAAAAATATATTAAGGTGGTAATCACCCCACCCTCAACCAAGTGTTTCTTTGTAAATTTTTATGTTTTAATATTAAGGATCCAACCTAAAATACTATGTCTCGGCCCAATTAAAAAGTAAACAAAATTTCAAGCCACTAACCTTTAGAAATCATGTATCTGTCACTTTTAGCAAGTGTGAAATGCTGAATCTAGATGGTAAATGGGGTGGAAACATATTCAAGTTCGCAACCATGCGAAGAGGGTACTTAATGGAGGTCGGGTCATCGGGCGTTAAGACACACCCACGCCGACATCGTGGGGTGGACCATTATTTGAGTGGGGTCGTTTCCGTGTCGTGTAGCCATGTGTCCACGTCGTGGGATAGACAATTATTTTTCTGATTGGTTATTAGGTTCTGAAGAAGATATGTAGGTTTGTAAAGATTTGATTGCTTCTTCTTCCATTCGGCCATTCAGTGATCATAAATGGCCTGCAAAACTTCCTTCGATGCCAGCTTAGAACAAAGATCAAGAGCCATTGTCACATCAGAATAGCTTTGGGCACTCTTGCTATACATGTTGGTTTGTAATCTATCCATTGATATAGAGTGTACATAATACTGCAATTATACAGTAACGCCATACCTCTATAATTATTTTAGTAAGATACAAACAAACCCTTCAGGGATACAAGTAAAAATGTACAATATTTTTGAAGTAAAATCTGGTGCTAGCAAATAGCAATCACAGTACAGTAACTGTATCTCTCAATTCTAACATTAGACATATCCTAGAGATGCTTTCGGTTGCTCAGACGCTACATTGATATATTCGCTCTGCATATTGTATATTTTGTATTCAAGGAGCTTTAAAATAAGCTCAAACAAATCTTTGAAAGTTCATTGTGAAAGGTATAGAACATGCTGAGTTCAACATTTCATAAAAACTGATTCGCCTACACCACCCCAGGTACATAAGCTTCATCAAACAAATGTTCTCTCAATCTGTTCAATACTTCAGATACAAAATGCCCTCCAGAACCGACATCTTAGACTGAAGAAAACAAATATGTCTTGTTCATCAACTCAACCCAACTATGTCCAAATTCCTTTTTCATCACCCTCTTTTTCATGAGTTTCCTAACTTTAGCTATTTCATTCCACATTTTTTACTCTGCATAAATATTAGACAACATAATATGGGCCGAAACATCATCTGGATCAATACTAAGTATTTTCTCAATACTAAGTATTTTCTCACAGCATATTTTCCCAAGTCAAAATCTTTGTTTGTTTTACATCCTGATAAAAGACACCTCCAAACCACTTTATCAGGTTTCCTAGGGAAACTTGTTATAAAATCAAAAGCTAATTTTGTTAACCCTTTACGCGAAAAAAGATTCACCATACACGCCAAGTGATCAGTTCTTGGGGTTATACCAGAATCTTTTGTCATAGAACTGAAGTGGTGCAATCCTTCTTCCAAAAGCCCTGAATGACCACAAGCAGATAAAACGCCGATGAATGTAATGTCATTAGGTTTTACTCTTGAATCTAACATCATATTGTATATTTCTAAAGCTTTTTCACCATGACCATGATGGGCGTACCCCACGAGCATTGTATTCCAAGAAACAATGTTTTTGAAATGAAAATTATCAAATACAACACGAGCATTTGATAATCGTCCACACTTTGCATACATGTCGATAAGTGCACTACCAACCACAACGTTTGAGTCAAATACGATTTTGATGATGCAACAATGAGTCTGTTTACCCCACTCAATAGCAGGTAGATCGCCACATATGTTCAAAATGCTTGAATACGAGTATAGATTAAACTCAAAGCCTTTTGATAACATTTCACGCCTGAAAGTCAACAGCTTTTTCATGACAGCCCGAGTTCATATGTCCAGATATAAGTGCATTCCATGTGAGAACATCGTGTTCATTCATCTATTCAAAAACCTTCAGAGCTTCTGTCAAAAGGGTGGATTTAAAGTAGAAGTCCATAACCGAGTTCCCTATAACTGTAAAATATATATATATCCAAGTTTTATAATTAACGAGTGGAGTTGTTTCCCTGTCTCGATTTCATTTGGATCAATGAAAGCTCCAAAAACAATAGCCAGGGTTCTTTCGTTTGGTGTATCACCCAAAGCAAACAATTTTTGGAAAAGATTAATGGCTTCCTTACTTTTTCCATATTGAACATAACCCCAAATCAAAGAAGTCCAGGAAGTCAAATGAGGCTCATTGACCTCACTAAAAGCTCGTTGAGTTGAGTCCAAGTCACCACATTTTGCATACAAATTAACCAAACCAGTCACAACAAACTGGTCTATTCGGGTTCCAGTTATTAAAGCATACAAATGTACTTGCATACCAACCTCCATATTTTCTTCACTCGCACATGCACCCAACACACATGCACACGCGAATTCATTAACCTTAACCGCAACCTTATGTGATCTTGAGAAAATCTTCAACCCTTCAACATTTTCTCCACACTGGCACGCACACGAAACAAGTGAAGTCCAAGAGACGTCGTTCGGTTCCAAAATCCCATCAAAAACTGACACCGCATACTTTAGCATCCCACATTTCCCATAAAAGTTAACCAAAGAATTCTCCACAAAACTATTTAACTTTTCTTCAAACCTAATAATCCTAACATGAACTTCTTTACCAATTCTTAAAACCCATAAGCTAGATCACGCGGATAACGCACTAACATAAGTATATTGATTCGGTACAAAACCATCAACCACCATTAATCTAAAACAATCTAAAGCCTCAACAGACATACCCAGTTGAGAATAAGCCGAAATTAATGTTGTCCAAGAAATAATGTTTCGTTGAGGCATTTCATCAAACAGTTGGCGGACATCTTTAATATGATTTGTTTTACAGTACATTGTAATCAAATGGTTGTGGGTATAAACATCTGGGGTTGCCCAAGATTTGATAAGCATGGTGTGGACTGCTTTGCCTTTGGGGGCTGAGCCAGAGTTAGTGAAATATCGAATAAGATGAACTAAATTCATTGGCGGATGACGGTGTAATTGTGGCGGGTGTATCCTTTGCTGAGCCTGGAAAATATTACATTTACATAACGTCACATTCAGGTGTCACAATTTTTTTAATTTTCAAAGTTAAATTTTGTCTTCTAACTAGTATTTTTACCCGGGCGTTGCCCTAGGTAAAAAACAAAACTCTGATGACAAAAGTTAAAAACATTAAGCTGAAAGCGAATTTTGCGTGGTAAAAGTTAAGAAAACAAAAGTTTTGGTTAAAAGTAAAGAAAATAAAATTTTGGTAACAAAATTTAGAAACCAAAGGTTATGTGGTAATGGACTTAATAAACACAAAGTTATGTGAGAAAAATTAGAAAAGTTAAAATACTTAAACTTGAAAATAAACTGCGTTAAATATCTTTTTGTAACAACCGTTGGTTATCCCAGCAACACCTGGCGGTCATTAAGGCCGTTAATTTTCTTGGTTCTGTAGTAGCAACTTGTACGTCATCATAGTTTAAAAAGTAAAAGTTATGTGGTAAAAATAAGAAAGAAAAAAACCTTTGATCGGAGAAGCTTAAAAACCAAAATTTATGTGGCAAAAAGTAATTAAAGCAAAACTTTAATGATAAATATGAAAATACTTAAAGTTGAAAAGAAACTCTGTTAAATACTCTTTTGTAAGTATTGTTAGAACAGTCGTTAAATCTAACATAACGTTTGTTAAATCCATTAGAAATGTTGGTTGTGCTATTGTTACTTGTACCTCATGCATGAGGAGGTGTACTTTTAGCTACAGTACCACCCCCTCACCAGCCGACCTTACAATTTAGTGTATATATATATAATTTGTCAATACTCTACCCAATTGAAAAAAGGTAAATGTAAAGTAACCACCAAATGACCAAATGATATTTTTTACGGGTTTTATCTTATAGTATAAGAAGGTTAAGATACATCAAATAGCGATGATAGTATAAAATGATTGCATTTAGATTCTATCTAATACAAAAGGTCATCAGTTTTATTTGTATTTATACGTATACTGTTTATTATTATTATTTTTTAGAACGACAGATTCGTGTATCATTTATTATGATACGATATCCGTTCTCAATCCAAAGTCTACCCTCGAGAATCAAGTTAGAGTGGTCTAGGGGCGTTTAGGATTTTGAATGGATTTTTGGGTCATTACCATTTGTGAATTATCTGAATTATTTTATATGATATTTTTATTAGAAAAATATTTATACATTTAGAAACTCAATATAGTCTAAAATTCAAACTTTAATAATCTGAATCAAAAATATTTTAAATCTTTTAGAACTTTGATTACCATATTCTGGTTTACTTTAAACTTATGTTTTATTGATCGCGTAATCATAAGTCTAATGCAGATGGTTTACTATTTGTTATATCATTTTCATGAAAAAAATAGAATAAGTTGATAGTAAACCGACTTGACCTGTACTAACATGTTTGACCCATGTGTGTATTAGGGTCATTGGTGACATGCTATTTCCAGCCCACTTATTTAATTATTATAATATAGGCATCACATAACATATTGTTCCCGGCCCTCAATCAAACTTTATTCCTCCTACCAGCATTGGGTATGGAATAGAAACCCCGAACCCTGAATGCTTAGTTGACCTGGCTCAACATGTTTCAATTCTTGAAAGCAGAATGGCCTAGGATATAATTGGATCCCTCCTAGATGCTCACATTGTAAGATCTATGGGGTCATGTTTTGAGTGATTGCAGTGTAAGGCCTGCCTAGGATAGATGCAACTCGATCCTGCTAATTATGATGATATATGGTCCATTTGGGGCCAATGATTCATCAGCCCAAGAGAAAGACCAAAACGAGAGGTATTCGGATAACTACTTCCAAACCCGAAGTCCAATATGCATGTCCCCGGCCATAGTACCAGAACCAGGATAATTAAGGCAAGGAAGCAACACTACTACCGGAATCAGGCACCTCCCAACCCATCTATACATACATGTACAGGTACAGGTACTCCGGCCAGCGCCTAGACCCAGAACGTGTTTGATATACATATACTAGATGGAGTTAATGCTGAAGCAGGAGGCGGACACAGGAAGTGATCCAGTAGATTAAGACGATGATCAAGCTTTGAAGTTGAGGAGCCCACTGCCCGACCAGTTTATGATATATATTTGCTAAGGCTACTTGTCTTGACTACTGTAATTCTATATTTAATTTGTTAGACTATAGATTTTTGCTTGGTGCTAATAGGAGTCCTACCTGGGCATATATATATATACGGCTAAGCGTATATATGAACTAATATGGTATGCATCCATATTACTTGTACTGAACGTTTAAACAAGTTTAACCGTCCCAAACATAATGTTGGAAATTCGCAAGAAACAAAAAGCGTCAGTCAAATGCATGTGTGCTTGCAAGATATATAATCATGGAAAACACGTACGGTCTGGGGTCAAGATATCTGGAGAAATGGATATGATCAGTACTTGGCTCAACGTGTTTCAAATCCGGCCTGAAGGATAAAATTGAGTGTCGAATGAGTGTGCTTGCAACAAATTTGATTATAAAATTAAAACTCGGTCTCGGGTCAAGATATTTGGAGGAACAGATACGATTACCTAGCTCGACATGTTAAAATGTTGAAAGAAGTGAACTCAACAGTCAAATGGTCAACGACAGAAGAGGCATCAAAAGACCGTCTCTTGACCGGATGAATGCCCGAAATCTAAAGCCATGGAGTTTTTCAATACGTCCCAAAAGCTGATTGTTTAAGACCATATTAGCATCATTAATTTTGTCTCTTACAATTTTTGACTCTCAAATTTTGATCTCTTTTATCAATGCAATTCATCAAAACTTATGGTAAATATTCTTTTTCCAATTAGTTTTTTGACCCCATATATATACAATAATTGCTATGCTATATCTTGTTTAGAAGATGGATGGGATTTTATTACAGTATGAATGAAAACTATAGTTGTGAATTGTGATGCAATTCCAGTTTTCTGCTGTAATTTACAGCTTTCTTTATACGAAAATTTCATTTATACACCATCCATAGTTTTCAATCAACTCTTTTTAATAATAAATATATTTAACGTCGCTACCGAAACTCGTATCAGCTTTATTCATCGTTTATACCTAAAAATTTTTGTATACATTCATGTTTTGATCTCCAAAGATAGCAAAAAAGTCAATATATTATGAGTATTGAAATGACATGGATAAAAAGCTAAAAGGCAACATAAGAAAATTCTATCACCATTATACTTCTTTTGAAGATATTCTTCTTAATATATCTGGTTTCACATTTTAGAAAAGTGAATATGGAGCTGTTATGCATCCAACTTAGGTGAAAAACCCCTTACATACCAATATTTTAATATTTTGAATAAATGTTTGGCCCCCATGATTTATGGTTTAAAAAAATGTATGTGAGGGGTTTTTTACCCAACTTATGTGCCTAACAACCTCATATTCTATTCCCCCTTCATATTTATCTCCCAAAGATCCAAAATATACTAGTTACATTGATTTTTCATGAAAAGTTAACCATCATCAACTTGAATTAAAACATTAAAAAAATAATAATAAATAAACCAATTAATTTATATTCAGCTTTAAAAATACAAAAGACGCTAAGTCGATTATCTTTTTTTTTATATCATTTTCCATCCCAAAATTGTGATGGATCATATCCTTTCATAATATATAATTGACTTATACAACAATTTCATTTATGAGAAAAAAAATTGTAATTTGCTCAGTTATATACCACCCATAGTTTTCAATCCACTAGGTTTTAAAATAAAATTTCGACATTCCTGGTGAATGTATGTCATGATTTGATATTACACTATATTATAGTATAGCAAACATGTTTTAATCGCTTACAATACAGTAAACATGATACACATTAAATATTGAAATGAAAAAAATTCAAATTAATAGGTAACATAATTCAAGGATTTCATCCCAATTTCATTTTCTAATCGAATATTTTATTACTTTTAATGGGCTTTGTTAAACACGGCCTTAAAAGATGCAATTAAAATACATTTAATAGTTATATACTTATTAGAAATTTAAGAGATGAGTGTTTAATATGAAAAGTACAATTTTTATATGTACGTTAAATATAATTTTAAGGACTACCTTTAATATTTTTTAATATATATAGAATAATGAGTATAAGTAACTAATAATACACCATAAAACAACAATCAAGTTGAACCAAATTTAATCTAAATTTGAATAATCCATTACTATAAAAGCTTATCTAATATAATATTGAAGAGAAAGTAATACAAATTTAATAATTAGAAAATGAATAAACTCTCTTTTTAAAGTAGATTATAAAGTATTTGAGTTAGTATCTTGAAATATTTTATTTTTAAAAACATTTTAATTTTGTAATTTTAGGTAGTAGTTTCGGTTAGCTATTTTCAAATTTTTTTATTTTTATTAACAAATAAAAATAAATTCAAAATAAATCTATACATTAACCGACCGTTGGCCATTATTTAGAGTTTTGCTAACTAAAGAAAATAATATATTGTGCATTTATTGAAGTTTGTATCTCCTAAATAAGTAGAAAAAATAATTTTAATTAATTGAATTTTGCTAAACAAAACCTTTAGTTTTATAGTTGCGGTACCTAAAATTTTAGCATGTTGACCATAAAATTTCATGGTGAGCAAGATACAATTTTTTACTGAATACTAAACCCTAAAGACTACTTATAACAATTTTTTAAATTAATTCAGTCTAATAAATATCATTTTTATATGAATCATAAATACATATTTTTTATATTTTACAAAAATTGACTTCATTTAATGCATTATAGTTAGTGTCCATGCAAATTATAAATTTCAATAACACTATGGGTATCTCAACCACATTTTTTGGTATCTCAACTAAGAAGTGTGGACTCCATGTTTATAATGGTATATATGATAGAGTAAAAAAGGGGCCCCTGTCATTAATAATTTGGTCGGGTTACCAAAATCATGATCGGGATATCAGGTGCCTAATTTAAATAATTTACATTTTCTTATGCATGTACCAAATACAGTACAATAAACAAACTCAAAAATACATAGCCTTGTACAACTCCAGTTAGTTAAAGGGAAAAAAAATCCACACTTTCCTTTATTTCAAGCCTTGTACAACTCCAGTTAGTTAAAGGGAAAAAAAATCCACACTTTCCTTTATTTCAACAAAAATCTTTTACTACTCATTTTGGTGTTTACAAAGAAGTAATATGTACTTGCTTCTCTTTGTTTGGTTTTTTTAACAAAATACCAAGAAAGAAAGAAAAAGATTGACTGACTTTGTTCTCTTTCTACATTGACTTGTTCTCCGGCGAAATTACACCGCCGGCCATGCTCAGCTTCAAGATCGGCGGTGAGCTCAGCTGACTCACCTTTGATATATTTTGTTTATATTTTTCACTTATCCGTTCTGCATTTTTTTTTCCTCTATAATTTAAATATACATTTTAAAAAAATATATACAACAAAAGAAAGTAGGTGTGATTCACATTTTTCACTTTCACAAGGTTTTAATTTGATTACTAAAACTTAAAAATTAAGAACCCCAATTCATTATATTTGGATAAAAAAGATTTTAACTTTAATATATATCTAGATTTACTAAATTTGTTTCTTTTCTTTCTCTTTCTTGGTTTTTATTTATGGAAAATTGTTTGCTGATAAGCAAAGCTACCTGGGCTTTTTATAACTTTTATAATTTTTCATAAAGTTTGAAACTTTTTAATTAGGTGATCAGTTTTGTTGGCATTAACTGTCTGCATGCTATATCTGTTTCGATTTTGATAAAAAAGTTGCCTTGTATAAGCCATGCTTATCTGTAAACTGTTACTGAATTGTATATGTTAGGTAGAGGATCATTTTATTAAGATTTGGGGATTTTTGGCAGGTTGGTTTTAAGGAATGAGATTTTTGGGTTCTTGAATTGGAATTGGCATTTTAGTCAATCGAATTGTTGAATTAGGGTTTGGGAAGTTAGGAAAAAACTTAAAGGAGGCAGCTTTTCATTGATTGGGTGAGTTCAGGGATGAGCAATGGGAGGGATTTTCCATTCTTTCTGTTTGGAAATGGGGAATCATGTATTCCAGAAAGAGGTATTCAGGCAGAGAATGGAATTGGACAGGGTTCTTGGACTACACCTATACATAGACCGATCGCACAAAGAGTTGGTGAAAATTTAGGTGAAACTCCAAGAATTTACGCAGAGAACGAAATTGGGCAGGGTGTTTGGACTGCAGCCATGCTCGGGCAAACTCCACAAAGGGGTATTGAAAGTTTAGGTGAGGCACGAAGAAAATACCCGGATTTTGGAATTGGGCAGAATGGTGTTTCTTGGACTGCAGCTATCCTTGGAGGGGAAATTCCAGGAAGGGGTGGTGAAAGTTTACATGAGACTCTAGGAAGGCCAATTCCCATGAATGATAGAGTTATTCACGGCAAGGAAATGGAATCATGCATGAGAACTTCTATGGGAAATGTAGTTGGTAATAGAGATTCGAGAACAATGGTGCATCAAGTTAAAGGTAATAATGGCAGTGTGCAAAATAGTGAGAAGTGGAATCAGATTGCTATGCCCACAACAAATATGCTTTCTCAGGGGAACAGGAACGGTGGTAGCTCTTGGACTCCTGTGACTCCAGTGAAACCAGTCCCTCAAAGATCACATGTGGTTGCAGGGGATCAAGTGGGAAATGATAAATGGGAGGATTTGGTTGGTGTGTATAAAAATTTGTTGGGAGAAAAGACTCTGAATTTAGATAAAGTAGCTCAAAACCATTATCAACACTATGGGAATCAAAATCAGGTTGCTACTACAGCAAAGGAAAACTTGAACGTGATCATGAACCCGAAACAGTACCATCACCTGGACCAGGCTTCAACTTCAGTCTCATGCATGCTTCCAGAAGACCCTGCAAATTGGGACTGTGGTCTTTTGGCAGCTATGATGAAGCCGAAAAACAGCTCGCCTAATGGCTCATACATAAATGGACCACATAACCATAGTGTTCATGATCTGAATTTAACACCCGTTCCAGAGTTATCTTCTGAAGTTGGAAGTAACTTGGTTGGACCAAACTGTGTTGGTTCTATGAATGGAAATGAACAATCTCCCATGATAAGTGGATGCAACTCGAAACAAGTTCCCAGAGGTAAGCAAATTTTACATTCTCTTCCATGATACCTTAGTGGCTTAGCCATTACATATTTACAATAGTTATCAATTTCCATACGTGTGCTGAGGTTAGTGATTTTTTTCATAATAAAACTAGAAAATATGTTTGTTTACAATGATAAGTAAAACATAAAAACTGATAGCTAATCGGCAAACGTAAAGTGAAACTAGGTCGATATAATGAGAATGAAGAACTATTTTTCTTTCTTTTAACAGATGGATTGCCGGTCCGAAACCGTTACTGCTATGACCTTAATTCACCACCCAGATTCGAATTGGATGCAGTCTCATCCGACATCAGTCCATTACCATTCACTCCAATTACTCCAGACACTCAAAGAAGGTTAACAGACAATCAATGGGTACCAGCAAAAAACGGACATGAAAGTCAAAGAAATGAAGATGCTGATAATCTATGTATCATCAGCGAGTCATCTTCTGCAGTTTCAACAACACAAAAAGATATTTTAGTTTCCGGGGAGGGAGATGACTTAGGAATCGACTTAAACAAAACACCCAATCAAAAAACGCCAGCAAGACGGAAAAAACATCGGCCGAAGGTAATTAGAGAAGAGAAACCTAAAAAAAGTGCAACTCCCAAAGATCCCAAAAACAAGACTCCAAGTGACACCCCGGTAAAGAGAAAGTACGTGAGGAAAAATCAACTGGGAAATGGTGTTGAAATAAGCCCAAATAGTAAAAGAAAGTATGTGCGGAAGAAGGGTCTTGACCTCTCAGACAGTAAGCAGAAAACCCAAGTAAACGAGCCTACACCACCAATCATTGATGCTCCTGTGAAATCATGCAAGAAACAATTGAACTTTGACTTGGAGTGTGATGTGAGGGACGTGAGTCAAACAACTGTCAACCAAATTATTAATTCGAACGATAATCCCCAAGATATAGAACAAGAAAGAAGGATCAACAGCATACTCGAGAGATCAGCTATGAATGTTGCTCAAAAGAACATGTATGCGGGTGTTATCAATAACCAAGAAAACTTGAGAACCCATATGCAAGCTGGGAACCACACACCAATGGCTAAAGCTCCAAACCATGCTATGAGTGTGCTTGCAAAAAACTTGATCATAAAAAACACGGTCTCAGGTCAAGATATCTGGAGAAATGGATATGATTACTTGGCTCAACGTGTTTCAAATCTTGAAGGAAGGGAACCTGGCAGTCAAATGAGTATGTTCGCAAGAAATTTGATCATGGAAAACTCGTTCATGGGTCAAGATATCTGGAGAAATGGATATGATTACCTGGCTGAACATGTTTCAAATTTTGAAAGAGAATCCAACAGTCAAAAGGTAAACGTAGAAGACAGAAGAGGCATCAAAAGACCACCTCTTGACCAGTTGAATCCCCGTAATCTAAATGCCATGGAAGCTGTCCATATGTCTCAGAAACTGATGGTAGAGGGTCATAGTTGTTTTGAGCGTAGCAATGACTTCAACAGAATGTTGGAAATTCACAAGAAAACAAAGATGCAAAATAGCTTTTGTACCCCATATCCTGAAGATAGCTCAAGGGAAGAACCAAGGCAGCCTGATGGTACTAATGGGAATATATCAGCTTCGCAATTAGTAAATGCTCATATGGGGCGAGTTAATTCAACTTATCAGACTAATCAACACCATTCCCAGCCACCAATGGCAGTGACACAGAGCTTGCAGAAGCAACCAAGATCATCTGGAATGCAGCCAATTATAGAAAGATCAGAAAGATCCACTCAGGGGCATGGCATTAACTCAATGACGGCAATGGTTAGCTGGAAGCAGCCACCAGCTACTTCACCAAATTCTAGATCTGCTGTTGTATCGTACCCTTCTACTTTGGTAGAGAAGAAGAGGACCAGAACACCAAATTTATCTAGTCAAAGGTCAAATGGAGCTGATAAAATGAAGTCTCAAAACCATAAAGATGGCTCTGAAGTTCAGCAGATATCTTTCACAAAAACGAAAGGTAATTATTTCAATATGAAGTTCTAGTTTCCAAAATGAATAAGTCAAATAGAGGTAGCCAATTTGACCAGATAACATTTGAATGAGTTAATTTGGTTTGATGTTAATCTCAAACAGGGCAAATCAGAAAAAAGGAAAATTTTATATATTACGAGATATTGAGTATTATATATTATTGTAATAATAAGTCTCTGTAAGCTGGGCTATTTCCACCTGCCCCCATTTTAACCCATTACCCGACTCTCAGAAATAAACGTTTTTTTATATATATAAGACTGGTTATTTGTGCAGGCAGAAGAAAACCGAAAGGGATGGTTTCAGTTGAGGATCTTGCATGTATGTTGGGTGCGCTTTGCATCTATGATGAGAACGACAAAAACAAGAACGCTCTGGTTCCATACAAGGGTAATAATGCCATTATACCATTTGAGCCTATTAAAAAACGAAAACCAAGGCCAAAAGTGGACCTTGATCCTGAGACAGATAGACTCTGGAGACTATTAATGGGTAAGGAGGGGAGTGAGGACACAGAGACACTAGACAAAGATAAAGAAAAATGGTGGGAAGATGAAAGGCGAGTGTTCCGTGGGCGAGCTGACTCGTTCATTGCCCGCATGCATCTTGTTCAAGGTAAACGACAATCTCAAAGTGTCAGTACAGCATTACCTGGATGTGGTAAAATGGTTGGGTTGGGCAACATGTAGAATAGGTCATTGGTTCAAGTCATGGTGAGTTAACCCAAAAAACTTTTGTATATTTTGTTTAACATTAGATAATTAGTATGTCAGATATGATTACTAGGATTGTAATATTTCAAGAATATTCAATATTTAGATATATACTTTTTAGAAGGTTCCTTGCACTAACAGTATAGTTTCGGAGACTTTCATGTTTCCTTTTAAACTATTTTTTTTTATTTGACCCCCATGAAGCGTTAAAACATGACCAGCATTAGCCCGTTATAGATAAAATGGTTTGATATTGCCACATCTAGTATTATGCCGAACTAGGAGAGCATGTTAGAAGCTATATGACAAGAAAAATGCAACTGCACTGGTATATATGAAAAATGTATAAGAAAAACTGGCTAATTACCAACATCATGTCAAGGTGCATATTATCTGCTGTCAAAACAAACAAACATAGTATTGAAACAAGCACACATATCAGGGAAAACCTGAAAGTAATCCTAGTTTACCCAAGTGTTAGTTAGGATTTCCCTGATTATAGCTAGCATATCTTATCTATCTATATACATTATAAGGTTTGAGAGTATATAATGTAGACATATAACCTACTTTTTACGGAAAGTTTTTTGTGAAAAAACATGCTCAAGTGTCAAAAAAACCAAATCTTCATTAATTCAAATTCATGTTAAACGATAAACATACAATATAATATGTTAGGACATGTATTATAACGGTATTTGAATGCTTACCTCTTTTGTAGGAGATAGACGATTCTCACGATGGAAAGGATCCGTAGTTGATTCAGTCATTGGCGTGTTCCTCACACAAAACGTTTCAGATCATCTTTCAAGGTAAACTTACACTGTATTCTCGAGTTTTTATTAAAGGAAAAGAAAGGAGAAGATTGGATAGGAGAAGAAAGGATACAAAATTGTATTTATAAAATGCATTCTCGAGTTTTATCATTTAAAAGAAAAGAAAGTGAATAAAAGGATGTAAAGGCATTCTTGAGTTAAAAGAGAAGGATAAGAAAGGATAAAAATATGTAATTTTACATTTATAACCTCATAATTATTATAGTTCATATAATGGTTGAAGGGTATATTGATAAATTTATAACTTATCCTTCCAAATCATGCCAAATATGGAAGGAAAGTTTTTAAGCTCCAAAACCCCTCACTTTTCCTTTCCATCACTTTCCTTTCTTTTAATAAAAAAACTTAAGAATACAAAAACATAAGTTTTCCTTTCCTTCCCTTTCTTATCCCATCAAATCAAAAGTTAAAACTCGAGAATGCACCCTTAAGGTGTTGTCATAAGTGGCGATTTCAACTCCTTACTAACAGTTTGATTTGGGTTACTCTTTAATTAATATAGACTTTATGGGTCGGATAGGTCAAATGATGACAGTACCTAAAAAGTAACGGGTCAAACCGCTCAATAGTTTTTGGAGTAATTTTATATCCACCCAATATTCCTCCTTACAACAAGATCATGTCACACGTCAAAATAAACAGATGTGAAGAAAATAAGTGGATTACATGTCAGATTGTCATATGATGTTAGGGGGGCTATTAGGATGATTTGTTTGGAGAAAATACTCTTTCCCAAGCTTTTAATGTGTATAACCTCCTAAATCATTATATTCAAAAGCTTATTTTCTATATAACAATATAGTTATCGTACAAGTAATAACAACAAAAATGGACAAAAAATGTTCGCAAGTCTTGTGCTACAACAGAAAATGTCCTTTTTGACCTATTACCAGCCCCACCCATTTTTGCCACCTCTAATGGTGAATAAATTAGTTATCTTGAAAATAGTCAAAAATAAACTAATTCATTCCCATTGTCTGCAGTTCGGCCTTCATGTCTCTTGCCGCGAAATTCGCCTTTAAGTCAACAAGCACCATTGAAATACCCAGCCAAGATGACACACGTGTACTAGTTGAAGAGCCGACTGAAGCAGTGCTACCAAGTGATACCATGATAGCTCATAATAATATAGAAAGGCAGCCTGTATTCAACCTAAGCTCCTTTGCATCCTGTGAATCATATGAGTACAGAAGACATCATAACATTTCATCAACAAAATTGGCAGCATATCAACACAACAAGACATCAGAAGAAGTGATTTTGTCACAAGATGCCCTTGATTTGTCTACAATCCAAACTGTTGATGAAACTAGATCTAGCTCGGGGTCAAATTCAGAGGCAGAAGATCAAACAGTGGGGTTTGAAACCATCAAAGTGCCCAGCCCAGTAAAGACCCTACAGCCAGAGAGGGTTAGTGTGTTCAGAGAACTTTTTAGTCATGTCAGCCAAGCACCACGCACAAATGATAGGTCACAATACATGCATCATTTACTGAAAACGCCAAAGCAAACTCCATCTAGTGGAGTTGATATAACTATGAGCTTGCAAAATGTAGGTTCCCCTGGTTTTGGGTTGTTAAGAGAGAACATATGGTCACTGAAGTCAGGAACTACTGACATATATGATGCAAGTTATTTAACTTGTCAACAAAATAATATGTCAAGGCCCCAAGTACAGCCACAAGACCCACAATACGATTTCCTTAGCAATCATCAAAATAACTTCCTGCGAGAGTCTCATACGGTTGGAGTTCACCGTTTAAAAGTAAACCAACCACCAGATAAAGTAGAAGGTGCCCAAAAACAAGACTCCTGTAGCGAGAACAGGGTAACTACGGTAGATAAGCAGAACTGTGTTGAAGCAAGCTCAAAGAAGCAGAACAATGATTCTCATGATCTGTTAGACAGGCCAGACAAAAATATGCCTAATGGCAAAAAGGGAAATGCTGAAGATGAAAAAAAGAAGGCATTTGATTGGGATAGCTTGAGAAGGGATGTGTTATTGAACTTTGAAAAAAGAGAACGGAGCAAAGATGCAAAAGACTCCCTTGACTACGAGGCATTGAGAAGTGCACATGTAAGCGA
This sequence comes from Erigeron canadensis, assembly GCF_010389155.1. Taxonomy (NCBI): domain Eukaryota; kingdom Viridiplantae; phylum Streptophyta; class Magnoliopsida; order Asterales; family Asteraceae; genus Erigeron; species Erigeron canadensis. Next base: position 31,736,481 of record NC_057762.1, read on the forward strand.
AATTTCAGATGCTATAAGGGAACGTGGAATGAACAACATGCTGGCTGATAGAATAAAGGTGGCTTTTTAATTGTATGATTCATATCTTTCATCAATGAGCTATAAAACAAAAAAAACTACAGTTAGTACAACTATTACTACTAGTATCACTTCACTGTTATTATTATGATTAAGTATCGTTATTATTATTATTATTATTATTATTATGATGATGATGATGATGATGATGATGATGATGATGATTATAACTATTATACTCCGTATTATCATTGGTATCATCATTGTTATTGGCTTATTGCTAACCATCTCCAAGGTGGCCTAGTTGTAATGTGGCCCAAAAGTATTGGAAGAGACCCGGGTTCAAAACATCCTAGGTGAACACCTTGAGGTAGAGATGAAATACTCCAAAAATGACCACACTAATACCGGTTAGGCCTCGTAGATCAGAGCTAAAGACTTATCCTTGGATAGCCTGAACATGGACCCCTCACACTTTTCTGTTTATTATTATTGTTATTACTGTTCTTGTATTGTTATTTGATGCCCTTGAAGTTGTTATTCATAATACTGTTATTTACATGCAGGACTTTCTTGACCGGCTGGTAAGAGACCATGGGAGTATTGACCTAGAGTGGCTGCGAGATGCACCGCCAGACAAAGCAAAGTAAGCTGATTAACTTACAATGTGTGTGTGTGTGTGTGTAATGTGTATCTACGTATCAACTTGCATATCATATACATGTAAAAATCTATATTGATGAACTGTTTTACAGGGATTATTTGCTAAGTATTCGAGGATTGGGGCTGAAAAGTGTGGAGTGTGTGCGTCTATTAACGCTTCACCATCTTGCTTTCCCGGTATGTCAATTGTAAAGCAATGAATATATACAATCATTACAGATAGGAAGAGATAATATGAAAATGTACTTTTTTAGGTTGACACAAATGTTGGGAGAATAGCAGTTAGACTGGGGTGGGTCCCTCTCCAACCACTACCTGAATCACTCCAATTGCATCTCTTGGAGATGTAAGTAATATACAAACAGCATTTTTTACTTTTTTTTTTTTACATTGAGTGGCTAATTTGTCTTTCTAAACAGGTACCCAGTGTTAGAGTCAATTCAGAAATATCTCTGGCCTAGACTGTGCAAGCTGGATCAGTTGACATTGTAAACTTCACTAACCCTATAATCGTTCATATTTACAGATCTATACTTTTTATCTTTACGCATATGTTTTACATGGTGCTAGCCATTATGAACCATTGATGGGTCAATTTGGGCTACATTTTATCTCAATAAAGGCAAATCTAAAACTTAACGTAACAGGGAACTGGGGAAGAATCAAATAAGTCAAATAGGTCATAAAGGCTGAGTCGCCAAAAGTCTAGTAATAGTGTATATGGACCCCGGATCATCTTATTCAAAGCTTCAAACACCAAGAATATTACTGTAATATCATTGTTTCTAAAAAATTGAACAAAAATTATTCAATAACTCAATATACCATAAAGATTAGAGTTACTAGTTTTACACTTTTACTGATTAATGTATGGTTGATGACAGATATGAGCTACACTATCAAATGATCACATTTGGAAAGGTATGTGAAAATTTACTATTAAAGTGAATACCAAGTCTGCAGTATCCTAACTACTTCAAATTTATGCAGGTTTTTTGCACGAAGAGTAAGCCAAACTGCAATGCATGTCCTATGAGAGCAGAGTGCCGACACTTTGCAAGTGCTTTTGCAAGGTATGTCAACTTTGTTAATGAATAATACACATGCATAGATAGACACCATATATATGGACACAAAAAACATGAATATGTATATATATATATATATGTTTGCGTTTAGACACAATGAGCATACATAATTGCAAAGGAAGTAGCAACCATAAATATTAAAGTATATACGTGCCTACAGAAAAAACGTATTGAACATTTACTTACAAGTGATTGTAATATAAGCAATATATGTATGCTACAGTGCACGCCTTGCCTTGCCAGGACCAGAAGAGATGAGAATGGTGGGTTCAGATGCACCATATGCAACACATACAACCCCTCCCGTGATCAGTAGGCCAATGCCATTACCTCCAGCAGAGAATAACTACAGTAAAGATGCACAGTTTTTGTGTGAACCAATAATTGAAGAACCAAAAACGCCAGAGCCTGAAACTGTAGAGTTATCAATAAGTGACATTGAGGATCAGTACTACGATGACGATGATGACATCCCAACTATCAAACTTGACATGAATGAATTCACCATGAACTTACAAAAAATGCAAGATAGCATGGAAATTCAAGGAGATATGTCCAAAGCATTAGTTGCATTGAATCCACAAGCTGCCTCCATACCTACACCCAAATTGAAAAATGTTAGTCGACTACGGACTGAACATCAAGTGTAAGTTTTAAGATTCTCTTTAACAGGTTAGGTTGACCCTAAAAACTTTATCACAGAGAATTAGTGTTGTAAATTATGATTTCAAAAGATGTAGCATTTCATACATGACTTAACTTTAAAAATATTAAGTTTTAAAAGGTTCAATGCATTAACACACTTTGGGTGACTTGGTCATGTTTTAAAAGGTTTTATGTATTAACACACTTCAAGCTGACTCATCTATTTTACTCGTTTGTTAGTATAAACAAAACAGATGCCAAGCAAACCCTTTTGGGTCAGACCTGCCTCCTCTAGTAAAATAAAACAAAGGAAAAGTAGTAATGACAAAAATCAAACTGCTAAAACTGACGAATCAATTCTTGAAAAAGGATGCTAATAGGCATTATCTACAGGTTTAAAATGTAGTGAGCTTCAAATCGGAATTCCAGTGTGTTACATTATACAGTATTAACTTTAATTCCTTTTACTGCAGATATGAACTTCCAGACTCCCATCCAATTTTAGAAGGGGTCAGTAAATAATTGTGACCCATCTTTGTTTCATGGCATTATGCTATAGGCAAACTAACAAGTACATTTGTAATTTTTTTCAGTTGTACAAAAGAGAACCCGATGATCCAAGCCATTACCTTCTAGCAATATGGACACCAGGTCAGCCTATTTACATTTTCTAAACAAAAACTGCTTTACTAGAAACAAAAATAAATAAATAATAATAATAACAATAATAATAAACACTGAAAATACATGAATATCTTAAAGGGAGCTGAATATGTAGAAATTTATTCTCTAAAACCACATCCAAAGTTGGTTTTAATGCATCATGGAACTGATTTTAAATCCGGTCAGCTCTGATGTGGCAACTGACTGGGTAAAGAATTCTGTCATAAAAACACTTTATGTTTTGAATAAGATTATAAAAGATAATCTAGGATGTAAAAGAATATTATAATCTTACTTGAACAGGATCTGTTTTATGGGCCGGTGACTGTAATAATAAATCCTATGAAGACAGAAACGCAATTCCATGTTAGTTATGAATCAACCTGTGCAACCAGAGCACGATTCATATTATAAACGAAACAAGAATATAGTATTTATGAAAAATTCCATGTCATATGCCACATGAACACCACAATAACAAAAGGCTAGTAGCTAGACTCACAAGAGAATGTTCCAACAAAGGGAATAAACCAACTCTGGTTGGTTTTTTTTTATAAATTCATAAAGGGTCACAACACGTAGATGCAGAAAAGTAAACTGCTATTCTATTCAATTAACCCTAAAATATATTACCAATTCGTGGCTTGTTTCTAGAGATATACGTTCACCCTCATTTATAATATAAAGTTTATATATAATTGGTCCCTTTTGCTTATGTTTAACCAATCAATTAAGTTAAGCTAACCAGTTTAACAAAAAAAGGTAACAGGTCATGTGAGTCAACAGGAAAGTTTTCAGAAATGAATTCAAAGGCATAAAACCTTGTAGCTCATTTCAATACAACGAAGTTTGGATTACTATTGTTAAAAAAAGGCAATTTTGTGATCATATTTAGCACATTATTAACTAAAAAATTCATGATGAAGAGTAAAATAAAGTGCTAACTTTACCAGTTACTCAGCTCGCCCAGCTTACCATGCCTGTTTTTTCTTTTGAAATGGTCAGAATCCATGCACCTTGTGGGAGACGAATCCTGAACCCATAATGAAAAATTTTGCATTATGATCTCACATTTTTGACCGTCTCCTTCCAGGCGAAACTGCCAATTCCATGCAACCTCCTGAGAGAGGATGTGAGGCCCAAGAGTCAGGCATGTTATGTGATCGAACAACCTGCTTCTCTTGCAATTGCATAAGAGAAGCAAACTCACAAGTGGTCAGAGGAACTATTTTGGTAAGAATACTTTGCTTTTAAGACACCGTAAACATTCATCATAAAGTTAGCCATAAAGAAGTGGCAACTCATGTTTTGTCTACGTGGCCACCTTGACCACAGATGCCATGCAGAACAGCAATGCGAGGAAGCTTTCCGCTCAATGGCACATACTTCCAAGTTAACGAGGTATGTTAAAATCTTAAATTTCAAAGTACAACCCTTTTGTTAGATGAGCTAAACAAGTGAATGAAAAATATACGATGCAATTTATTTGAACCTTATACTAGAATGATTTAAGATAGAAGAACACCACAATTACTTAGCACAATGTGGTCTATTTATGGCAGATGTTTGCTGATCATGCATCAAGCCTGAATCCAATAGAAGTTCCACGATCATGGATTTGGAACCTACCAAGAAGAACAGTGTACTTTGGGACTTCCGTGTCAACAATCTTCAAAGGTAAAAACAATCTTAATTTACTTTCTACTGTGTCTGTCTTAGGTCTCCATACATTCTTATACTAGCATTTAACAACTAAAATTGGTTCTGACAGGCCTGACTACCCAGGAAATTCAGCAATGCTTTTGGAGAGGTATGCAGTACTTCACAAGTTGATGCTTTTCACTGAAACACATGATACTAATTACCGAGCACATAACCTATTTGCTAATTACCGAGCACATAACCTATTTGCTAATAAGTGGTAATATGTTGTGGAGCTATTGCAGGATTCGTTTGTGTGAGAGGCTTTGATCAGAAAACACGGTCACCTAGACCTCTGATGGCAAGATTGCACTTTCCAGCTAGTAAAATAGTCAAGACAAAAAATGACGACAAATAGTTCAAAGCAAATGCGGTCAACAACTAACAAATTGTTGTACATTCATCTATCGATCTTTTACATTACCCGTGACCTGCATTTGCATGTAACTTAGACAGCAAAGAGAAGTTGAATGATAACGGTCTCATCCAGAACCACCTGCCGTTAGTTGATACAAGATTTCTGGTATAATTTCCTTTTCTAATCCTCCAAAACAAGCCATTTTTTATCAGTTAGCACATTACAGAAGAAAGAAGAGAGAGGTTAGTTGAGCAGTAGCAATTTTTCATTTTTCTGATGCACCTATGTATCTTTGAATAACGTTGAAATAATATAATCTAGCAGAAGCCATTGCTTCAACATTAGGTAGCACTGTAGCATACAAAAACATTGATTGAAAACCATCATAAGTTATCAAAAATGATATCATATACTCTCTTCTTTATAATGTTGTATTGTATGATCACTATTTTGATCCGTTCCTATAGAACATGCAGATTAGTTCAACAACATGCAGGGATCACTAGAAAACTTTTTATTGCTCTCGGACTTATTCTTGAACAAGTAAAGTGGTCCCAGGATTTTGACCAGCTTGTCTACTTGTTGCAAGTTTGCACCACCATTTCAAGAAAATACCATAAAACTATAGCAAATAGAAACATAAAATGTGTTTATTGTCACTTACTAGATAAACACGATTGGACAGCGAGAAGTGTTCTCGTGTTTCCACGAGTCTGCCTGCACGGCTGCACCCACTAGAAGAGAGTACCGACACGCTCCTGTTACTTTGATGCAACTGACTTACTCTTTAATGCACCTGAACCAAGTGCGTAAAGTACATTGATGTCAGGTACATCAAAAGGTCACAAACACGAACATCAAACTGCTTTTTACACTTTCAATGTACATGAACTGATCAGAATAATAATGATGACATGTCATCGTCTCCCTCCTAATCAACCAGGCAAAAAAAAAAATGAAAGTTTCAGAAAAAATAAAACATTGTTTGTGCGTGTGTGATATGAATAAGAATCTTCTCAAGTTCGAAAAAAACTATCACATTATGATTTTGTGAGAAAATGAAAACTAATAAAATAAAAAACAGAACTCACAATAAATAAATAAAAACTACATATTTTTATATTCATAACGATCCCAGTCAAATTGTTTTTAACTTGAAAAGATGTTTATCCGTGTGATAAATACAATACATAGACACACGAATGACGAATCTAACATCTCTAGAAAATCAAGCATCATGAAAGCACTAATACATCTATTTGTAACAATATTTACACAATAAATCGCTTCACTAATAATATCATTTATTAAACTAAATAATCATACATATACATATATCTATATATACATATCGAATTTAAGAAAATCGTAAGATGAAAATAATCATAGAAGTCACCTGAATAAAATTGAAAGCGCTCTGACGAAGATCGAATTTTGTGCAAAATATATGTGTTTTATTTGGATTTTGAGTTGCCGCCTTTAGGTTTCCTCTATATTTTCGCGCAACTTTGTATGATTTTCGGATGGTTATATTTTACACCCCTGTATTATAGGATTATGACATTTTTCTACATAGAATTTTGATAACGAGTCCTTTAGAGTATTGCCTAACTTTACTGCAAATTAATTAGTATAATTTTAAAGGCTATGATTAACGAACTCTATTTACATGATATTTGCTAACACATGTGGAGGTATATTGGTAGATTACATTATTTTGTTAAGTTATTGTTGAACTAGTCAACATGAATCCTTCATTTTTATTTTTTCTAATGGTAAATTTTAACAAATCAACTCATCTATTATAAGGTGACTCTCCAAGTTAATTAAACGTATTTGTCTTGGTTTGGATTGAATCCTGACATGATAGGCATAGTCTTCTAACATCTAATTTGGACCACTAAACTAAAAATTTATTGACGAATCTTTATGTATTAATAGAAAACTACATAATGGTCAACATTGTATATTCATGTAAAAACAGTTTTGAATACGTTATACGATATTTTTTACTTAAATATGTAAGTAATCGAAGAACTTTTAGTTATGACAACACATTTTATCTTTCTCTTTTTCTCTTTGTGTAACAGGATAAGGTAGCGTTTAATGGATAATAAATGTTGTGTCAAGAACGTTGTGGTGTTAAAAAATGGTTGCTATACTTACAACATGGGCTAAAACATATGGTTACACAAAATTAATTGTATGTGAGAGAAAACAAAAATAAATATAGATATTAGATGAGGAAAAAAGTGTGTGTATATATATATATTATATATATATATATATATATAGTAAAAAGATAAATCAAGAACTAATAAAATGTCGAGAATTGTGAAAACGAGGGACAGTATTGTAAATTTATAAAACTATTAAATGATTAACAATTTATTTAATAAAGAGGACATGATTTTCTCTAACCGTCACCCATGTTAGTCGTTATCAATTAACAAATTAATCTTCATAAAATTCAAAAAATCTACCTACAGGTACGTGAAGAATTAACATGCGAACAAACAGGGATGTTCTTGAGCCATCATTAAAACATAGATGGGTCAATTAAAAAACAAACAATAAACCGTATGTAGATTTGAAACAACAACGCAATGTATACCTTAAATTTATGTCCACTGTATGCATTGGCCGATCCAAACTAAACAACATTAACTAATTAAGTAAAACAATTAATCACGCTATTATATGAATGCAAAATAGATAATGAAACAAATTAGAAAACCACAAATAAACTACACCAAAATAATGAACCCATTAAGTACCCTAATAAACCCATTAAGTATCCATTGATAAATCGTTAAGAATGAACTAATTTTTCCACTACCATGATTCTACTTTTTATTATATATAGATATAGATGCAAATGTTATGTTCCTTTTAAGTTTTAACATCATCTATTATTAAATATGCACGTTTAACAAATCATTAAAAATAAACACATATACGCTGTAACACATATGTACACTGAAACACATGTTCCTTTTGACCATGAAATAAATATATTCACACCGTAATACATGTGTACACCGAACACATGTTACATTTAATCCTAAAATAAACACATTCATATCCTAATATATGTGTACATCACATGCATATTGTCACACGTGAATAATATATACTCGTATATTTTAGTTAATATCATGTGCAAATGTGTTCCTAAATTTTAAGTGTTCTAGTGTTCATATATTTCACCATACCGAATTACGTGTGAATATAATCCAGTTTCTTTAACACATGTAATTGTTGAGTAAAAAAATTAATAAATTAATCAATTAATAATAAATTTGACATTCAAAACAAAAAGTAACGAGCTTTATGATTTTCTCGGCTGTGCGTTTCTTTATTTTTTATTACCTATTATGCCCTTTACAGAAAATTTTTTTATTTGCAAGTTAGTTTTTATCACAATAATTACAAATATGCCATCATTTGTTAATAACCATTGATTAATCTAATCTAATGGTTTTAAATGGTTCTCGTAGTTCTCGACAAAAAATTAGTTCTCATAATAACCTAACTATATATATATATATAATGTTCGTTTTTATTCTTATGTTTATATGCTGAAAGTATACTAGCAACTTACCCGTGCAATGAAATGAACGAAGATGGTTGTGGGGGCCGATGGTGGTGACTGGTGGTGGTGATGGAGACGACGACGATATATATATGCTTTGTGGTTTAGGAATAAGAGTTTGCTTATCGAAAGAGTAATATAAGTATTTTGAAAGTTAACAAATGATGTAATATAAAAGATGAACATTTTGGGTATTTTTAAATCAGAATTGTTGAATAAGGGGAGCAAAATGTTTTACTAGGCAATATAGATGTACGTAATTTGCTTGGTTTGATCTAGGTCTATAAATTAAACGAAAGCATTTTCATCATGATATGATGAGTTTTTAATTCAAGTAAAGTCTTAATTGAGTATTCCCAAGATTGTTTACCAACCATGACTACCTCATGATCTTTGCTAGAACTTGAAACTTCTTATTAAAAGAGCTTGTTACGTCTAAGTACTTTGATAATGTTTACCTTGTTTTGTACATTCTCTCTCTAAAATGATTCGAGCATGTAGTCAAAATTGAAAATGTAGCATATGATCTTCAAAACATTTACAAGCAACACAATTCCAAATTCAATAGTATAATTTTGTTATTAAACTACAATCATTGGTTACAAACTTCAACGCCAAAATTATATGCAAATAAAAAAAGATATAGTTTTGAGACACAACATATGTTTGTTAAGTGCATGTTTAAAGTTTATGAAATTTATGATCTAATTGATACAACGCCATAAATATTATGCAAATTGTAAAAACTATATATATTTATATTTTTTCTAAAGGCAGCCTAAAAGGCTAAGACTGAAGTCATCAAATTGTGAAAAAATCCTGATCATTAGGCTAACACCCTAATGGCTTAAAAAAATATATTTTTAAAGATTCATAATTCCTTTTAATTTGTTTTAATTTCATTTTTGACATAAAAAGTATCCATTAATTCATACACGATACGAATACAATACAATAGCCATATATATATATATCCTACATCTATTATATTATGACTAGTTAGATTGATTAATAAATAAATAAAGTTTTAATATAAAGTATCTACGGTTATCCTCTTTGTATATAAACACCAAAAACCACGGGAACATTACTACAAGAAGCAAACACCCGGGAACCAAACGCGTCTCGCTCCGTTCAATCCATCAGTTGACCACTAAAACTACTATTCTTCAAATTCCTTATTTTTATTTTTCTGTAAATCGTACACAATTCAAGTAAGTGTTTTCAATTTTCTATCAAATCAATCTATATTTTCTTAATCATAATCTCATCTTTTAATTTCGCTTAATTAGGTTTTCATCCTTAATCCCATGATCATCTGATTTAATCATTATTATACATAAAAAAGAATAATAAAAATATAATAATGTATAGTAATTTTAAAGAACAAGCAATAATATATGTAAAACAAGCAGTAGAAGAAGACACAGCAGGGAATTACCCAAAAGCTTTTTCACTATATATGAATGCCTTAGAATATTTTAAGACTCATTTAAAATACGAAAAAAACCCGAAACTTAAAGAAGCTATTACACTTAAGTTTACTGATTATTTAAGAAGGGCTGAGGAAATTCGGGCCGTTTTGGAAGACGGCGGTGGGGGAGGGGGTAGGCCGAATAATGGGGGTGATACGGGTGTTGCTACTAGGCCGAAAAGTAATAAAAAGAACGGCGGTGAGGATGGAGAGGATGCCGAACAGACTAAGTTGAGGTCCGGACTTAATAGTGCGATTATTAGGGAGAAACCGAATGTTAAATGGAATGACGTTGCCGGTTTGCAAAGTGCGAAGCAAGCGTTGCAGGAGGCGGTGATTTTGCCTGTTAAGTTTCCGCAGTTTTTCGTTGGTTAGTTTTTGTTTTGCCTCTTTGTTTTGTTTTTTTTTTTATTTGGTTTGTCGTTAAAATTTATATCGTATTTGGTATTAGCCTAATGGGGTTTTGGTGATAGGATACTTTAGATTGTCATTCCGAATGTGTTTGGCAGATTATATGGTACTTTTGGGTATACAGTCTGTTTCCCGGTTTCATCATTATAAGATATTAGGGTTGTTTTGGTCTACAAGATTCTACTATCATGGTAATAATCAAATAATATACATGAAACAGACTGTTAAACCAAACTTGGCCATTTTTCTACGAGGGTGGGAGTAACTTCTACTTGTATTATAGTATCGGGCTTTTTAAAGAAGTAAATTTTATTCTTGAAAGTGACATTTGAATATCTTTTCTATAAAGGGAAGAGACGGCCATGGAGAGCTTTTCTTTTATATGGACCACCTGGAACGGGAAAATCTTACTTGGCTAAAGCTGTGGCAACTGAAGCCGACTCAACTTTCTTCAGGTATCTTCATGTTTGCACTTGCCGATTCAGTGACTAATTTGTTTTGACATGTGTTAACTTTTAATCAGATATTGCTTGTTTCTTCATATGAATGAGTCTTTAAATGGTTATATTTGTGTGGTAATAAGTTGTGTAGAAAGGTAATAAGTTATCTTTGTTTCGCCTACCCTCCGCTTTTGAACCTTTTTTGTTCTTTCTAGGGTTTTAGAGCTGTCATTTAGATTCCAATTAGGATCGATAAAATGGAAATATTAGCTGCTCTGGTGTTCCTTACAAAATGCCTGTCAAATCATACATCCTGCGCATCATAACTACATAGTCTTTGAGTTATCTTTATTAGTTTTGTGTGTTGGGTAAAAGTGGTTATGGTTCTCATAATTTATGGTTGAAATAATCATATTATAAGAATCCAGGAACAAGCCTGATTCTTACGATATATGTAAGATTCTTTTCTAACCCTAGTATGTTCAGGTTATGATCATTTAAGTCACATTGATCACTTTCAATATGTACATACATAAACCTCCCTAGAATCTTTTGCTATCAAAGAATTTTCATCTTGTTTTATCAAGCAACTTTTGATATCTTAATTCTTCTTCCACTCTTGAAAGCATTAACCATTTGAGTGCATATGTGTTGAAAACATCATCATGAGAAGAATCCATACAACGTATTGACCATCACGAGAATTTGTGTTACTGCAGTATTTCTTCATCGGATTTGGTTTCTAAATGGATGGGAGAAAGTGAAAAGTTAGTCTCAAATCTATTCCAAATGGCCCGAGAAAGTGCTCCTTCTATTATATTCATTGATGAGATAGACTCTTTGGTTGGCCAACGTGGTGAAGGCAATGAGAGTGAAGCATCTCGTCGTATAAAAACCGAGCTTCTTGTCCAGATGCAGGTATATTGTGTCCAGTTAACTTGAACACTAGAGGTGACAAAATGGGTGGGTGAGTTGGTTAATGGATCAAAACAGGTTAAGTGGTTGCCGTGAAGGCGATCCATGTTTTTTTAAGTAAACCTTCTATATATCATCATGGTGTCAAATATGATTACAAAAATTGTATATATTCAATCAGTATCAGTTCCTTTGTATGATGTTTTATTATAATTATCAAATTTTTAAGATTCTTTTTGACTTTGTGACCCATTTCCCCTGTATCCTTTGAGCTATATTTGAATCTTGTGTGCTTTGACTCATTAGATCTATAAGATAACCCAAACTGACTGATCCAAAAGTAAATGGGTCAAAGTTGCCACCTTTAGTTATCACAGTAATGCTGTCGTTACCTGTGCCTCTTGTTGCTCAGATAGTTGTTTGTATCTATTTCAGGGTGTTGGCAATGATGATAGGAAAGTTCTTGTTCTTGCAGCTACAAACACACCTTATTCATTAGATCAGGTAACATCTGTGAACAGTAGTCTTGCCTTGTTTAATTGTTTGCACTGCTAACACACAGTAAATCACAGGCCATTAGGCGAAGATTCGACAAGCGGATTTACATCCCTCTACCAGACGTGAAGGCAAGGCAGCACATGTTTAAGGTAATATCAGATTAAAAAAATCATCAACAAGAAATTGCAAATGAACACGTCAGAATGTAGAATTGACATGTTTTTAAGTAAAGGTGGCGAAATGGGTGGATTAGGTAACAAAACAAGCACTTTTTTAGGACAGATCAAATTGTGTGTGGTTGGATTTTGAATTTTATAGATTGATAAAGAATTAAACAGGATCACAAAAACTATACTATTATAGTGATACGATCAATAATTTTATTCTTAATAGAGCGATATAGTTGCTAAGCAATTCGGTATCTTTTGGGTGTCTCTCAACCTGTTTGGTTCATTCCATTTTTGCCATGGTTATCAATCAACCCTTTGACCTTTTTGAAGATATATAACCCAATTAACCCATCTTTGGTTAAATGGATCAAACTTTCTCACCTTGATTTTGTAAAGAACAATATACAGCTTATATAAGATAATTGTGAATTTGTGATCACTAATTTTTGTGAGTAGGTGCACCTTGGAGATACGCCTCATTGCCTAACTGATCGTGACTTTGAGCAATTAGCATATAAAACCGAAGGATTTTCTGGTTCAGATATTGCTGTTTGTGTAAGTATCGACAATTCACTCAAAAGTTTGTTTTGTGGTTGCATTTATTTGCAGGTTAATTGTATCTCAATATGTCTAAAATGCCTTTCTGTGTGTCTTTGTTCTGGTGATAGGTAAATGAGGTCTTGTTTGAACCTGTACGTAAAACTCAAGATGCTATGCACTTCATAAAAACATCTGACGACACTTGGGTGCCTTGTGGACCTCGACATCCGGGTGCTATTGAGATCAGTATGCAGGATTTAGCTACACAAGGGCAGGCATCAAAGGTATGGAGATTGAATAACCAAAATAAACAAGAATGGTTTCTGCTATTTGTTTAAAAGTAAACCAGTACCAACAAAATTAATTGCTGAATCTTTCTTACAAAATTAATCCAGAACATTATTTGTTATTCATTGAGCTATGAACAGTGGTAACTATTTTTAAACAATTCATTCTTATTAAAACCTCATGATTCTTGATACTGAAACTGGGTTTGGGGTATTTTTCCAGATCAATCCACCCCCGATATCAAGAACAGATTTTGACAAAGTTCTAGCAAAACAGAAACCTACTGTTAGCAAATCAGATCTTGAAGTGCATGACAGATTCACAAGAGAGTTTGGAGAAGAAGGCTGATGATTGAATTTAAAACACACAGAAATGTTTATATTTTGTGATTAAATATTCAAATGATTAAAAATTGTTTCTTACTTCAAAGAATGTTGGTTACATTTCTGACTTTACGTGTATATGATATTCTTTTTGCAAATATATGACATTGATATTATTTGATTCAGTTTATAAGGGGATATGTTAAGGACAATGCCAATGCGTATGGTTGTGTTGGCGATAGGTAGGTTGTAATGTGTTGATGTCTTTCTGGTACTGCTTGTGTTGTTCTCTTTGTACTCGGGTTTTTCTCGCATGTGTTTCAAATTAATCAAGTTTTGATTAAGCTGTTATGATCTGGAAACATACCTTGAGTTTCATGTTACTTTATCATATATCGGGATTTAGTCACCCAACTATCCCTTTGATGTCATTTATACCATATCTGATATAAGGGCAAATTTTTTATGAGGCACATAGTACTAGGCAGCGGTTTGCAGGTCATTAGATTCCGCTGCCCAAGTAACTCTTTTAAGTGTAGAAGATTTGTTTATAACTTGAGGTGGCAAGATGGGTGGGTCATGTTACAGGCTATAACAATCACCTTTTTATAAAGGGTCAAATTGTGGCCGCTGTGTTGTTTGCCCTTGAATTTTATGAGTAATTGTGTATTAAACATGATTATCTAAGTTTTACACTTTTGCCGATATTCTCTAAATTTGCTGAAATTGCACCTTCATTTCTAAAGAACAATTACAACTTATTTAAAGAAAAAGAAATCAAGATTTGAGTAAGCTAAGTCGAGTCGAACCAAGAACAAGAACCTCAAGACAATATGATATTCTTGGTTGTATGCTTATGGCTTTGCCTTATTCAACAGATGTCGTTGCCAAAATGACATCTTTGATCTTTCGAGACTTCAAATCTCAAAACCTGAGATGTAGATTTAAATAGATAATGTAATATTTCGTATGGGCAAAAACTACGTTACTTGATACAAAGATGGATCAAAGTGAAGCAACCATAATTTACATTAAGCAAACAGGCTAGAACCGCAATGATATCTTACTACTATACGCTCTTACAAGGTTATGATATCAGTGGTGCTTCTAAATTGTCTCCTTCGTCAGGTGGTGACTCCACTCTCAGGGAGCATGCGAAACACAAAGAGATCACCTGAAATACTTGTAAAGATCATGCTAGAGAAAGGGAGTTTGTGTTGGTAATTGATGGTGGAGGTGTTTAAGCAGCCTTACCATGCATAGAGAGGCACAAATGATACTGAAGCCTTTGCAGTCAAACGGTGCATTGGTGGACAAGAACCATGCTGCACAATTAAAAGTTGAGATTCAAGTTACCAATCGAAAATCCCCCACAGAGGTGACAAAATGGGTGGAGCGGATAATGGGTCAGGTTGACCTGGAACACTTTTTTGGGTTCATATTTTGAAACAATTTTCACTAAATCTGAGTGTCAAAATATGTTTCTAGATAATCTATTTATAACAATAATAACCTTTTTATTATTTATAAAAGATTTAATACACATTATCAATACATTTTGGGCCACTTTTGATCTGTTTGACCTGTTTCCTTTGTAATTTAGTCTATATTTTGTTTAACTACACAGTTCAAAATTGCCTCCTCTATATACAACAAAGCTTAACGGGAAATCAAGAACAAAGATCGAGCTCACTAGTCAATGGAGTCATTGCCAATGGCGATAACAAGCTTGCAATTGACTGAACACCGGCTATAAAAGTCTGTGCTTTTCCCTGAGATTGAACGACAAAGACAAACTTATTACATGTACTTGTTTTTATATGGTTAGCATAAGCTAAAAGAAGACGAGAACCACAAAAAAGGAGGAGAGAAAGTTGTGGAAAATGTGCAAGGTGATTAGAACTAACGAAAAACTTTCACAAACCTGATCGGTTGATCTTGATCCTTTTGATATAACTGCATAGGTCTGTCAAAAAGAGCAAGTGCCTTGAATACTTAAGAATGACTTCTCAAACTAAGGGTGTTGAATCAATTTTGATTAAGAGAACTTACAGCTGGTTTAACTAGGATAAAGATCACTCCAAATGATGCGCTAAGGTATGGTACCTATATACACATAAACTTGATATCATATATTCCTCATTAACTTTCTTCTATAGAGGTGCATAGGAGATAGTATGCATTAAAAATAGACTTTGAGCGACTTTAACCCTGTTTAGACCCAGTTGACCTGCTTGAGATAAAATAAAATCCAACACGACCCATTTATATGCGAATGAGCCGAGATTGCCAACTCTAATTTTGATCTAACTAAGCTGAATTATTTTTTTAAGTAGTGTCTTTTCTCAGAGAATTTTTCCAAGTATTGGGTTGAACCCGGGTCTTCAAATAGTCAACTTATGAAAACAATGGGATGAACGGTGATTGGACAAAGAAATATTAGAAGCATAAACTTTTAGAACAAGATTAAAGGCATTAAAAGAAGTATTACCCAAGAGGCCCATGCAAAGCCATAAAACAATGCCTGCAAATAACATAGGATTTATGAGATAAATTTGCTATATTGAAAATTTTGGTCAAATTAGTGCAAACGAGGGGAAAAGAACATACGTATGCTATTGATGCCAATAAGCCAGCACACAGTATTACTTTCTCTCCAACTAAGGGATTAGCTAAAGGGAGCACCACCAACTTTTGTAGCATAATTGAATACATGTTTAATATTAGAAGACCAAAGTAGCAACTCTCAGGCTATTGAAACTTTATATATCAGAGTAGCAGAACAAACCTGAGAAACAATAGAACCTACACCAACCATGCTCAGGATTTCTGAAAGTTGGTTTTTATCAAAACCGAATGCCGCTTTAAGGTAATACTGCGAGATCAACAAGAAACCACAAATGAGTTGATTATTTAACCACTTATTCAACAGATTCAGTATCACTTTGGCCAAAGGTTGGTTACATGCCTATTCGTATTGCATATGCTCTAACTAAGAGGTGACAAAATGTGCAGATCAGGTAATCGGTCAAATCAAGTAGTTTTACATACGGAGCAGGTTGGACCCGAAACAAATTTCCCTCAAAAAATTCATCTTTTTTTCTACTATCAACCACATGATCTGTTTCCTCTTTAGCAAACTAATTTAATATACCCGCTTGGCCCATTAGGTATAAAGATAACCTAAATTAACCCATTCATAAGTAAGAGTATGAAATTGACACATCTTCTATAATTTATTTACTCTATCTAAAACATACCAGTAAGACAGTGCTGATGCCAGACATTCCCAGTTCGTAGAAGAAAGAAATGACCGAAATACTACTCAGAGTTGGACTGAAATTAAAACAGTTTAAGTAGTCATGTTAGAATAAATTTGAGAAAATATTAAGTCTTTCAGTGCATAATTTATAAGTAAAGATAAAACAGAAATATGCAAAATGATGATGCTTTGATATTGACATACGTGCTCAAGACAATAGTTACAGCATATTTCATTGTCTTATAACGTTCTTGAACGACGGTAACTGCTTTACTCAAATAAGATGAGTGTTGATCGATCTTTGGAGTCGGTTTAACTGTCTCAACCAGAAATATTGCCATATAAACTGGACAGAAGATCAAGAGAGCTATAGAAACCTGAACTAGAAAAAATATCATTAGAAAGACTGCAAAGAAGTGACAGATGAAATATTATGGTAGACTCCCAGTAGAAAACTTGACCCATTTACTACGAGATGGGTCAAGTTTTTCTCTAAAAGGTCATATACTTCAAATAACTTCTGGTTTAATGTGAAATGGTTTGAAGGAATTGAAAGTGGCCTGTACTTGATATCTTGAATGCTTACAACATCTAAAAGCATTTTACTTGTAGAAATAAGCTAAAGTTTTAATAATACAGTTTTTTAATCATAATAATGCCTTGCATAGAGAAATGAATAAGAAAATGTTGACGGAGCAACACACATTGAAGTTTACCCATCCGTTTTGATACTCTATGCTACAGAATCAAAATCATCATACCACAAAAATGTACTTCTCGGGAAGGAAACGAGCCAGCAGATTTCCTACGACATGTGATGCAGAAAAGAGGCCTGTTATCCAACTAAAAACAGCTGCCCTCTTTCTATTATCAACAATATCTGCCTGCAAAAATTGACAATTTTTAAGCTTTTCCATGTTGAAAACTCTGCATATAAACAATACTCGGTGGCTTCATTACAGGATACGAGCTAATTGAATTTTCTTGAACATTCTGATCAAACAATCACCGTCAAACTTGGTTCAATGCTTAAAAAGTAGAACTCAATAAGACTTACCACATAAGCAACAGCAATGCAGAAAATACTTCCTTGACTGATTATATATGAAATCGTGCGAAGGATATAATAAGCATATACAAATGATTTTGATTCACTGATGGCAAGCAGGGCTGAAAGAGTTGCAGCAAAATGAGACATATGAGTCTAAAAAGACAGTAAAATAATTCCATGATGACCCAATGTACATGAAATATAGTTGTGAATATGGTACCATAGACATGAGATATGATAAGAAGCCACTTACCGAAGGGAATTATAGTTGTAGATAATGTAACGAGGAGCAGTGGTTTACGTCCATACTCATCTGAAAGCTGGCCTAGAATTGGAAGCATGACCATCTTGAATATTCCTACAATCTAATATACAAGTACAATGAAAACATGAGCAAAGTTTATATAAGGATACTACTATTACTATATTATCCTTAAGATACAAATGAATATATAATGTTGTAAACGAATTACATGATGTAAGCACAAGCTACATTATGATTTCTGAATTTTAAGTGATCATCATTTTTTGGGTGTGGATAAATAGTATATTACTAAGAAGGAACAATATTTCATATACTATAGTTTAAGTATGTGCCGGGAAGTAGCATTTCGGTAAATTCCAATTGATTTTACACCAACTGATATGTAACCAAGTTATTGAGCCTAATGATTGTATAAGTCTCTTCATAGAGACTCAATCTCAAAAAGGCTTGTCGAGATTCAGCCGTTACCATTGCATCAAATACCACTTGATTCAAAACTCATTGTTGACGCATTACGTGTACATGTTTATTTTGTATTGTTTGTTTAACCTTATTATTTCTCATGGAAATAAAATGTAAAAACCAACACAATGTATCAGATGATGTTCCTAGGAGTTGTCCATATCACCAAGGACAATAAGATACCTTAGAGTAAATGATAAGAGAGGACCAAAATAGTACATGGACATAAAAACAACCAAATATTGGCAGAACCCATGTGCCATTCTATCCTTCATTTCCCAGATTTACAAGGTACTGTAAATCTACTGTATATACTATTGTATTGTTTTCCTTAAAAAAACAAGGCAGGGGAAAAAATTTGAGCTGAGAGATGGTCATTTTAGACTTTTAAACAAAAATGATTGATTAGCTTTAAGAGAAAAGTTATCTTTATATCAGGTTTACCTAACAAAATATAAAAGTATTCATTATAAGCTAGGGAAGAGGTTTTTCCTGTTCCGGTCAACCGGGGAGGGCAAGTCTTTGACTCATCTTAAATTATGAAAGGACATAGTTTGATCATCAAAGGTGAAGAATTATATATGTTTGTGTAAAAGGTATGTCACAAGAAAGGATTGAAAAGGGAAAAAGAAAAATGTCATAAAGTCTATTCTTCTTTCTACATATGTAAAAAGCCTTAAGAACCAGATTATTACATTTTGCATGCACCAAACATTCAATAAATAAGCGTAAAACCAACATAATCCACAAAATGAACACTCACATCTTTACACTAGCTAATCATCACATATTCACATAAATTACCGCCCGAACGCCTAATGATCACACGATAACCCAACAAAAAAATCCAAGAAAAATTAGACAAAACCAACAAAAAGTAAAGACACCAATCTGATTAGTACTAGCAGAATATATACTGAGTGAATATTTGACTATATAATTCTGCTTAAATTCTCATTTTTAATAAATAACATTCTCATAACACAAATGCTGCTTTATACAGTAGTGATTAAATGTATATATGATGAATGACAAACAAATTAAGAGAAATTGGCAGTAATAATGCACGTACGGTTTGTTGAAGACCATTGAGGTAAATAGCTTCAGAACATGAATTTTGGCCGGGACAAAGAGCTTCAGTGGTAACATCAACAAGAACAGAAACAGTCATTTCTTCAGCAACCCAATGAAAACAAAGTGGGAACAATAAGTGTACTAATGGCCTCAGCTCACGAGCACCCTCCCACCACCTTGTCATTCTTTCTTTCTAGCTAGCTTGTTTTACTATATCTTTTCTCTGTCTCACACTTTAATATGTGATATATATATATATATATATGTATGTATATATACTCGTATATATATAATAGGATGCTGATTATTATTATAATTATAATTGTTTGTTAGTTGTTTATTGGTTAGGAAGAAATGAAATGATGATGGATAGATTTTGGCATGGTTCTGGCCGTGACATACCTCTCATATCAAATGTGACAATGAAGTTTTTTAATTTTTTTTTTTTTTTTATCGATAGCATAAATTAAGACTTTATTTCCGATAACATAATAAATGATGTATTTGACTTTGTCGTCCGTCGCTAAAGCCATATCAACTATTGTGTTACCTCAGGTCACAAGTTTTTTAAAAAGTCTTTTTGAATTTTTTTCTTTCTGATCACCTGTTACACCTCATGATCTATATTTCATAGTTTAGAATATGTGCAATGTTTTTACCATTTTATGATATGATATCCCTAATGTTAAATATTGATTGATTGTTCCACACACAAAAAAAAAAAAAAAAAAAAAAAAAAAAAAAAAAACCTTTTCGTCACAAAACTCTTCAATAATTTTGTGACAATAACGGGTGAAGGTGACATATATATGCATATATACATTATCGGTACCGCGTATTAGCATCGACAAACTAACACCTCCCCCTTTAATTTGGCAATGAGGCCGGGCATATACCTAATTAAACTGATGGGAAGTGACATTTAGAGGATGCATGTGAGTTGCTCTTTTTATATACCCGCCTGCCTTGTTAATTAAGAGTACTAAACTACTCGTATATATTAAGCTGAGCTTGCTTCATCGGCATTCGTCATAGGCGATGCTTGCAATCGCAATACATATGATTTTTTTAAAACTAAAAGCTAAGGTCAAAACAAAAACATTTGAAGAAGCATGAAAGGTGCCGACAAAAAAGTCTAACTGGATGACCATCAAAAAGTTACAAAATATGTAAATAAAGACCACAACTAACCCATTATAATGACACGTTAAATAATCTAAATCAAGCCATTCAAAGATAATAAAAATACTCGTAATAATTATTTATTTCAATCTATAACATTATAAGGGCCGTGGTATGTATCAAGTCATGTTCGAGTATCGAATAAATTCTAAATAAATTCAAGTCTTGCGTATTATTTGGATGTTGTTCAATATTTAAACTCGAACTTAAAAGAAAACACTGGTAAATATTTTTTATTATACGCTCTAATAACTTATCGACCAATCACAGTTCTCAATTTCGTAATGTTGAATTTTTTTAAAATTTTGACTTTAATTTACGCTTTTTTGTTTTCCATCACAAATTTACACTTTTTATCCAATAGTTTTAATATAATAAATAAATAATAATAGCTTATATATATCCGATAAAATAATAGCTAATATTTATCTAATAAAATAATAGCTAATATATATCCAATAATATGTTCTATCATATATATAAAATGTTAAAATTGATTACACAAAAATAAATTAAATTATTGTAAATATATTAAGATTTTAGTAGTAATTGTACAATTTTAATTTTAATATATATTAAAAGACAGTTGAACTAATGACTTATTAATCAATCATATGGCTCGATTTTATCAAATTGACTCTCGTTGATTTCATCATTTAGTATTTACATAATTTTATTTAATTAATAAAAAATGAATAACTAAATTAATTATTTTTACAATGTTATTAAAATTGGTTTCTATCTATAAAGTCCGGTTTTCACACACGAACAATTATGCATTGCAGTATCTCGAGTTAAGTCGAGAAGGGGCTTTAAGGTGCTAATATGTGACAAAGATGACAAGACAAAAAACACTACAACAAATTTTGTCTATAAATAAGTCTTTCAAATGATTAAGGAGGGTATATACTTCCAATAATCTTTTATTACATTAGTTTTCTTTCTATAAGCTTAACATTTTTGGCATTTGAATTGAACACTCAGTATATACTTATATCTTCAACTTTCACTTTATAAACTTTTATGAGTTACATGTATTAATATCTAATATTAATAATGTCCTAAGTCTCGTGTCTAATGTTGGACACGGATCTAAAATCAAGTTTTAAATCAAAACGAACTTAAAAGAAATAATGTTGGATATAAAACTCATATTCTAATAGTGAAGCTAATATCATCAGATAAATAATTATTATTCAGATTTCATACAAAAGACAATTTTCATTGGTCGTTTCTTTTGTCATGACTACAAAAATCAATAACAATCTTTATCAACGGTTAGTTTATCAATAACAATCTTTATCAATTGTTATTTTGCATCTACAATGTCCGATTTTCACATATAGACAATTGTACGTTGTTATCTTTTGAGTTAAATAAATAAAAAAAAATTATACAAATTTTGTGTATTTAACATGAGTGTAGATCTTATATTATATTAGAATTTTAAATGGAACTTTTCATAAAGCGTTTTATATAATATATATATATATATATATTATTGTAATCTCATTAAAGGCGAGGTCAATGAACAGTGTCACGTGCCATGTGGCGCTGTTCTATTGGTTCACCTGTATCCCGTGTTTTTTCCCAAATTTTATCATATCGGATTCCGTTAAATTTAATTTTTGTTCGGTTTTTTTTTGGTTTCCTACATAGTTTTTTTTGCTTTTGTGTTTTCTTTCTATTAGTCCACCTATACCCTGCTTTTTTTCGGATTTTGCTATATCGGATCCCGTTAAGGTTATTTTTCTTTCGGTTTTTGTTGGTTTATTACATAGTTTTTTTGCTTTTGTGTTTTCTTTCTATTGGTTCATCGTATACCCCCCATCACTATTTAGATTTTGCCATTTTGGATCCCGTTTGGGGTTTTTTCTTGGTGTTCATCATAGTTTTTGGCTTTTGTGTTCCGAATTAATATATTGAAAACTTTTACATAATATTTTATTTTTCCTCTGTTATTTCTATTTTCGTTAAGGTTATTTATGTTTTGGTTTTTCTTGGTTTTTTGATACCTTTTTTTTTGTTTATATGATCTCTTTTATTGGTTAATCATATACCCCGCATGACTATTTAAATTCTGACATTACAGATCCCATTTTGAGTTTTTTTTTCATTTTTTTTGGCATGGTTATCAATAGTAACCATGCTTATTAAAACTTGACACGTGGCATCGGTTATAAAGTGACACATCACACGTTTCTTATAGTTTGGATTTTGCCACATTGCATCCTGTTCGGATTTTGTCACGTCTTTTTCTTTTTTAGTTTTGTTTTTCCTTTTCGGATTTTTTTATTACGCGTTACTTCTTTTGTTTTTTTCACACTTTTTATTTGTCATTCAACCTTATTGTGATACACCCCGTACCACTACTTGCATTTTGCTATATCGCATCCACTTGATATTTGAATTAATATATTAATATTTTTGTCATGTCACATTCCGTTCAGGTTTCTACTACGGGTTACGTTTTGGTTTCTTGCATACTTTTAAACAAACATATTAATGACAAAATTATTTATAATTAAGCTGTCGAAAATTCACGACATATATACTAAAATAACGAACTGTTTCAACAAAGGAATTGAGACCCCGCAACGTGGGGTCCAAAATTTTCTAGTTATTATGAATTTTCTATGAAAAGTTATTACCTTGAACTCTTTAAGGCTTTAAGTATGTACTATGTAGCATCTGAGTGTTCAAAAGGCTTTTTCTGCCATGGTCCTATGGATTACCAACCGTAGCCCACTTCCAATAACAAAGTGTAAGAATTTCAAGCCCAAATTGATGCATTAACGGATTAACCTGTATATTTTTTAATCTTTTTGTATTTTCATTTGTTATATATGTGACTGACGAGAAATCTTGCCATTTTCATTTACATAGAAAAATACACTATCTGATTATCACATATATTTTTTGTGTTATTTTTTTCCCCCATACTTTTAACTTTTAAGTTGAAAGATTTGTGTTTAAACTTAGTGGCTAGAGAATTCTATATTTCTATTTAGCATGTTAAAACAGATTTATTTAAAAATCATTCTTTTATAAATTACCAAAGTTAAATTACTTTCATATCAAATAGACATTATATATATATTTTTATGTTGATGATGATGATGGTAGCCAATATAGCTAAATTAGTGTGTTCGAAAATAATAAAGGTGTGTCCAGAAATTATAAAGATATGCGTTATTGATATGTAATGATCGTATGAGTACGAGTGTATGCATATATTAATAGCTCATCTTTTCTTTTTCTTTTTCAAGCAAATATAATAAGGGTTTTGCTAAACGCAGCTTTTAGTGCTGCAGTTAAGGTGCATTAAATAGTTGTATATTTATCATAAAAATTTAAGGATGAAATTTTAATATAGAAGATACAAAATTTTTATGCAAGTTATAAAATGCATTTTTAAGATTTTTTTATTTGTATAAAAGGAAGAAACGAAAAGAATTAGAGGGAGAAGTATAATTATTTTTTGTTTCAAAAACTTTTTCCTCATTTTTGAGATGATTAGAAAAGTGTCTTCTCTAGTTTTTTCTTTCCACCTTTAAATTAAGTCTAAACAATACAAAGAGTTGCAAGAATTGCATTTAACATTTTTCATATAATAAAGCATAGCAATATGCCAAAACCGCTCATTCAATTCAACATGTTAAAAAAAGTAAATGGCAGTAATTCTTTATTTATTTATAGATAACAGTACGTAAGATAATCGTTTTTATTAAGTGTTTAACTAAATATATCTACCAAAAGTTATTATATTTTCGGAACTGGATAGGATAAATATGAATCAATAGATCTAAATTAAATTTCCATGTAAAATTGAGTAAATTACACGGATGGTATTTAAAGTATACCCCATATAACTCTTTTGATACAAACTTTTAAATTTCCACTCGGACCATATCTAAACTTGCACTTTTCCACATTGATCATACCCAAAGTTTCACTTTTTCACTTGGATCATACCTATCACTCACGATCGTCTATTTGGCCGTCAAGTCAAGCCACGTGTAGTTTAAAGGTTGTAAAAATATACAAATAAGTTGTAAAAATGAAAAAAATAAAAACAAAAAAAGATACAAATAAGTTGTGAAAATGACAACGTCTTCATTATTCTCATCAATATAATAATAATAATAATAATAATAATAGGAAACTTTATATGCATGATTGTATCAAAATAGTAATAATAATAATAATAAAACTTTTTTTCATTGAAAACAAAAAAAATTATTTCTTCATAATAAATATATCTACCCAACTTAGTAAATGAAAAAAAAATTAATATAAATAAAACTCTAAAATTCTTTAACAATCATTTTACGGTAAATTACATGAATGATACCTGGAGTATACATGAAATTACGTGTTTGATACCTCACGTGCACGACACGTGACTTGACTTAACGACCAAATAGATGACCGTTAGTGATCGGTGTTTGCGCGATGCAGTGGTGATGACAGTGACATGTGGTGGTGACGTGCGGCGGTAGCGGTGGTGGTGAAGGTGACAGTGGTTATGGCGATGTAATGGCGGCGACGTTGGCAATAACAAATGTTGACATGCGGCGGTAGCGCGGTGACCGTTAAGTCAAGTCACGTGCCGTGCACGTGAGGTATCAAACATGTAATTTCATGTATACTCCAGGTATCATCCATGTAATGTACCGTAAAAATGATTGTTAAAAAATTTTAGAGTTTTATTTATATTAATTTTTTTTCATTTACTAAGTTGGGTAGATATATTTATTATGAAGAAGTATTTTTTTTTGTTTTCAATGAAAAAGAGTTTTATTATTATTATTATTACTATTTTGATACAATCATGCATATAAAGTTTCCTATTATTATTATTATTATTATTATTATATTGATGAGAATAATGAGGACGTTTTCATTTTCACAACTTATTTGTATCATTTTTTGTTTTTTTTTTGTTTTTACAATTTATTTGTATATTTTTAATACAAATAGACGTGAATCATATTATTCTCATCAATATAATAATAAAAAAAATGTATTATACAAAATTCTGTGTATTTGAGTGTAAGTCTCATATTATATTAGAATTCTTAATGGAAGTATTCATAAAGTGTTTTATATATATACTCTATTTCCAATAAAGTTATTACCTTTAAGGCTTTAAGTATGTACTATGTAGTTTCCGAGTGTTCAAAAGGTTTTTTCTGCCATCGTCCTAACTCCTATGGATTACCAACCGTAGCCACTTCCAATGACAAAAGTGTAAGAATTTCAAGCCCAAATTCATGCATTAACGGATTAACCTCTTAGCGCCTATTTGTACTTGATGTGGGCTTCCCCTTTAAGCCATGTTTTCCTATAGTCATTCTGTATGTTTTTTAATCTTTTGAGTAAATTACACTTTTCGTCCCTAAAGTTGGCACGTTTTTCACTTTTCATCCCTAAAGTTTAAAAATTACAATTTTGACCCTAAAGTTGGCCAATTTTTTCAATAACTGTCCCTCGCCAAATGTCGTTAAGTTTAAGCCGTTTTGTAGGTCACGTGCAACACACGTGAGGGACTGAAAGTGCAAAAAATTACAAGTTCAAGGACGAAAACTGAAATTTACTTTTTTGTTCATCTTCTCCGGCTGACTTTCGTCGGAAAACTTGAAATGTCAATATCTCACTCGTTTCTTCGAATTAGACCACGAAACCACCACCAAACTTCTCAAAATTAATTTCCGCACGAATCCTAACAAAAGTTGATCACCTTCAAACACCATACAAACCATCCCCACCTTTGATTTCCATCATACGAGCACCACCTAGCTTTCAACACCCCAAGGTTTACTACCACGCCACAAACTGTTCACCACCACTCGACCACCTCTCCAACATCCCTCGGTTCATCATCATTCCACGATTACCACTCCATCAATCTCTTTCTTTCTTCTACCTCACGACCCACACACATATAGATATAGTTGGTATATGCTTCACTGAGCATCACCGAGTTCCAACACCACGATTCACCACCTTTCTCTTGAATCATATATATATGTGTGTGTGTGTGTGTGTGTGTGTGTGTTTGTGTGTGTGGGTCGTGAGGTAGAAGAAAGAAAGAGATTGATGGAGTGGTAATCGTGGAATGATGATGAACTGAGGGATGTTAAAGAGGTGGTCGAGTGGTGGTGAACCGTGAGGTGTTGAAAGCTAGGTGGTGCTCGTATGATGGAAATCAAAGGTGGGGATGGTTTGTATGGTGTTTGAAGGTGATCAACTTTTGTTAGGACTCGTGCGGAAATTAATTTTGAGAAGTTTGGTGGTGGTTTCGTGGTCTAATTCGAAGAAACGAGTGAGATATTGACATTTCAAGTTTTCCGACGAAAGTCGGCCGGAGAAGATGAACAGAAAAGTAAATTTCAGTTTTCGTCCTTGAACTTGTAATTTTTTGCACTTTCAGTCCCTCACGTGTGTTGCACGTGACCTACTTAACGGCTGAAACTTAACGACGTTTGGCGAGGGACGGTTATTGAAAAAATTGGCCAACTTTAGGGTCAAATTTGTAATTTTTAAACTTTAGGGATGAAAAGGGAAAAACGTGCCAACTTTAGAGACGAAAAGTGTAATTTACTCTAATCTTTTTGTGTTTTCATTTGTTATATGACTGACGAGAAATCTTGCCATTTTCATTTTCATAGAAAAATACACCATCTAAATTAGTGTGTTCGAAAATAATAAAGGTGTGTTCGAAAATAATAAAGATATATGCGTTATTGATATGTAATGATCGTATGAGTACGGGTGTATGCATATATTAATAGCTCATTTTTTCCTTTTCTTTTTTGAGTAAATATAAGAAGTGCTTTGCTAAATGCAGTTTTTAGGGCTGCACTTATGGTGTATTAAATAGTTGTACACTTATAATAAAATTCATGGTAAACTTTTAATATAAAACGTACAAACTTTTTATGCAAGTTAAATACAACATAAAAGCTACATTTAACATTTTTCATACAATATAGCATAGCAATATCAGTATGTATCAACCGCTCATTCAATTCAATATGTCAAAAAAAGTATATGGCAGTAATTCTTTATTTATTACTTGATAATAACAGTAAGATAATCGTTCATAAATTACATGATACATTAAGTGTTTAACTAAATATATCTAGCAAAAGTTATTATATATCCGGGACTGGATAGGATAAATATGAATCGATACATCTAAATAAAATTTCCATATAAAATTTGTCCATAAATTGTTGAACTATTTAAGATTTGAGTTATACGAAATATAAATTTGTTCATTAAATTTATAAAACAACAATTTTATTCAAATTTAGTTATATTTTCTCGTAGAAATAAAATAATAAATTATGTTATATATTAAATTTGTAAACCATCAAGAATTAATTAAGAACTAAAATCAAGAGATACCGGCCCGTAATAGAAAACAATAATTATCTTCTCCTTATTCAAGTCGGACTAGAAATTAACAATAATTTATTTGAAGTAAGGATATGTGTCATAATTAGTTTCATTATTGGCTAATTCCTTACAGATATACCTTTTGGTAAGAAACGTCCCGCAGCCATCCTAGTACATTTACAACTCGCCCATCCTTATATATATACCAACTCTACCTATTAGCTAGCAATGTGAGTCTTTACAATATTATGACATATATGTAAATTAATTAATGCTTATCGATCGAAAAACCATTTATACATAGAATTATTATTATCACTGCCCTTTCGCTCTCTCCATCTATTGAGATACCTCAACGGTCGATCTCGTTGCAAAACAACTATATCATTAGTAGGTGCACATATATATGTTGGTTTGATATATATCGAATAATAATAATTAATAATGGCGTGGTTGATGTACTTTGTGTTTTGGATGTTGTTGGTGATGAATGGTGGTGCGACGGTGGTGACAGATGATGAGCATCATAAGGGAGTTACGATGAAGAAAATTAGAAATAGGAACGCGTACGCGACAATGATGTATATGGGGACGCCAAGAGACTACGAGTTCTACGTTGCTATTCGAGTCATGTTACGATCTCTTTCAAGGGTTCGTGTTGATGCTGATCTTGTTGTCATTGCTTCCATGGACGTTCCTCTTGATTGGGTTCATGCTTTGTAAGTTTATTTATTTCAATTACCTCTCTCTCTCTATATATTTTTTTTCAATGGATTAATTTTGCTTCTATCCATAGACATTGCGATAAACATATTTTTTTTAAAAAATAATTAATTATGACACATATGCATGAGTCAAACACCGTAATCTAGAATAATTTTGTTAAAAAAAATTTATTTATTTATTACCTTTTATATTGTATATGTATGGTATATATGTTGGTTACCTATATATGGAATTCAAGGTGGTAATCGAGCAGATTACAGAAATAATTTAAAATTAATTAGTAGATATATATATGCTGTTAAACATAAAGTACAGATGGGCCAATAGTTATTACATAATTAACATCAATTTCGATACACGTTATTTTAATTTAAATTCGGGATAAAAAGAATCTTTCGTTTCGTAGGCTTGTTCTTGGTCAAGTTAATTGACTGTTTCTTAAAGCTATGTATACATAGCGGTCTATCTAATAAGAATAGAGATAACAAGTTAAAAGAAACAAAAGAAGAATTAAAAGTTTTCCTATATCAATATATATATATATATTGCCAAAGAATAGGACAAATATGACAACTTGAC
This sequence comes from Erigeron canadensis, assembly GCF_010389155.1. Classification (NCBI taxonomy): domain Eukaryota; kingdom Viridiplantae; phylum Streptophyta; class Magnoliopsida; order Asterales; family Asteraceae; genus Erigeron; species Erigeron canadensis. The sequence goes on from NC_057762.1 coordinate 31,766,279, forward strand.
ATGGAGTAATATAGATCAGGACTTAGTTGTTGTTGATTGATATTTAAAAGGCAAGTTTAATTTATAAAAAGGTTTTGGTCGTAGAGTGTGGATGTATTTTTCGATCAGTTGTATATAGAGAATTAATTAAAGATATACATTATTGCTTTTTATTTATTTATTTTCTATTACAAATTTCCGCTCTTATTTTTTAGTAATTTTTAAATAAATGGATAACATAATAAAAATCTTTAATTTTACAAAATTTTAAAAGTTAAATGATCGAACTTTATACAAAATTTGAAAGATTGGTGACCATATAATTGTACATAAAAAGGTGAATATGTATAATGTGAAAATGCATTGACATTTTAATTAATACACAAATGCTTATTGTAAATGATGATATATGATGTACTTATAATATATGTTTGCATCAAAATTGCAGGGAACAAGAAGATGGGGCAAAAGTAGTGAGAGTTGAGAACCTAAATAACCCATACATAAGTGATATGCATCATAACAGATTCAAATTAACACTAAACAAGATCTACGCATGGAACTTAGTCGAATACGACAGGGTTGTTATGCTTGATGCCGATAATCTTTTTCTCCAAAACACGGACGAACTCTTTCAATGTGGCCAGTTTTGCGCGGTCTTCATTAACCCTTGCATCTTCCATACCGGTCTTTTTGTGTTACAACCATCAGAAAAAGTTTTTAAAAACATGTTACACGACATAGCTACCGTGAGAGATAATCCAGACGGCGCTGATCAAGGTTTTATCGGAGGCTATTTCCATGACCTTCTTGATCAACCCATGTTCCATCCACCATCTAATGGTACCAAACTTGATGGTCACTTTAGACTCCCTTTGGGTTACCAAATGGATGCCACTTATTATTGTAAGTCCTTTATACATATTCAAACAATTTATATCTACAATTATATTATATGCTTTAATTCTGATATTGTATATGTCTAATTGTATGAGCAGATCTTAGATTAAGATGGAACGTACCATGTGGACCAAACAGTGTGATCACATTTCCGGGTGCATCATGGTTAAAGCCGTGGTACTGGTGGTCATGGCCCGTTTTACCTCTTGGCATCCAATGGCATGAACAACGACGACATACTCTAGGGTACGTACGTATGCTTAACGCATAATTATCTTATTACAACATATATGTAGAGAAGTCTTTTTTACAATGGCCTTTTTGATGGGTTAATATTTACTGAGTTATGTTCTGTTTTTGACAGGTATGATGGAGAGATGCTTTCGGTACTAATCCAAGCTATTATCTACCTAAGCATTATACCAATCAGTCGTTTGATTCGCCCAAACCTTACCAAGTTGTGCTATCGACCTGCAGACAAAAACATAATGACCCTCATCCAAACAAGCCTTAAGGCAATAGGCATTATGTTTATATCCTATACACTCCCATTTTTGCCAATCCCTCATACAATCCATCCAATATTAGGGTGGGGTTTATACTTGCTAGGTTCCTTTGCACTCTCATGTTTAGCCATCAATGCCTTTCATCTGCCAATACTACCTGTCTTGACGCCTTGGCTTGGTATCCTAGGAGTCCTTTTCGTTATGGCTTGCCCGTGGTATAATGATGGCGTTGTGAGGGCATTGTCGATTTTTGCATATGCATTTTGTGCGGCGCCGTTTTTGTGGACTTCATTGGGAAGAATTGTATCATCCCTTCAAACGTCACTCGAAAGGGAAGGTTTTTTGCCAACTAGACTCAGTGATTCGACTCTGCCAAACGGTTTCAACAAGTTGTATTGACATCAACCGTTGTATTAGTTAGATAAATAGGGACTGGATTTATTTAAGTATATGTAGCCATGTAGGTATTTCTCTTTTTCCTTTTTTCTTTTTGGTGTGAATTGAGAACATTTGTAAACAAGAGTGGTGTAATTAAGGTACTATTTTTATGGAAGACAAATATATACTATTTTTATAGCATACTATAAAGTCGAACCTCACACCAAACCATTTATGGACTTAAAACCATTTAAGGAAAACATATACGTATGAAACAGAGAAGGGAATAGGAAGCCCATACAAACCACTTGGATTTGAATTGATCGTGATACATTTCATACCATTTTTTTCCCCAGTAAAGTAGGATATAAAGTGAATATGGAACCACCATGATTTGGATGTTTATTGATGTGTTTACACTTATAAAGTTTCAATTGATATTTATTCAATACGTTATGTACAGTTATTGTATAACTTTAATATTTAATGTCGATTTGAATGGTCGATGATGTTTGAAAATTTTATTTTAATTAGAATTTACTATAACTGTTTGATATTATTTTCGAAGGTTTTAAGTTTTGATACCTTTTAGTATTAGATTTTTAAAAAAAATTATTATTACCCTTTTCACCAAACTATGAGTTTGACTAATCGACTCGATTAAAATGAATGAACTCAATCAGTTAATGGCTTAATGCAACTGATTGTATTACCAAATCAGTTCAAATTGAAAACACTTTGGTATTTAAATGAATAAAATATGTATCTTTCATTTCATATAAAAGTGTATCTATGAATTTTATAATGACTGTATAAGTATTTAGTGCAGTTTAAGGAAAAGTTTTGATGACTTTGTTTAAAAAAAACCAATAAAATAAATATATCATACAAAAACTTTTGTACAATATCAACGTTTTTTTTAATGAGTAGCACCAAATTTTGCGCCATATATGGCCTACATAACCCTTACACGCGCGCACTCCTTGTATGGTCTTCCCCAATGAATTAATCAAAATCTGACTCTTGTTCTAAAATGAAAACCTTCCTATTCTCCACACACAATCTCAAACCACCACAATCAATTACTTTAACCACCACAACCCTCAAACCCTAATTACACGTCATCACCATATGAACGCTTCAGTAGACAATCTGGAACAACCACCACCACCACCGGAATCATGGGAGGTCGCTGACGTGGATGCTAGTGTGAGCAGGTTAATGCTGAATTCAAAACATAATAATAATAATTTATCACCTGATTTAAGTAGGAACTGTTATTCGGATTCGGGTTTGGTAGCTCCGGTTAAGTCGTATTGTGTTGATCAGTTCCTTGTTGATGCTTTACAAAACCCTAGGGAACGCCTTTCAGGTTTCCGTTTTCGTTTCGTATCTGTTTGTTTATAATAAATTAGTTATTTAGGACTATATAAGTGTGTTTAAATTGCCTTTATTGTGTGTATCAGATTATTGTCGTTTGACCCAAATGTAAGCAGCCTATCCGTCCCGATACCTCTTATGACCTTTTCCGAATCCTTCCCGTGGCCGACCCTAAGATTTTGGTTTCAAATTTACATCTTTTTGGAGGATACTAGACTACCTTGGTGGTGGTTTCGTTGCTATTGATGACTTTGGTTAGCTTTTCGCCTTATCTACAGGCATATATCCGGATGTTGGGTTATTAGACTTCATATGTAAGATGTACACGATAGATAGTTTGGAAGTTGGATACAGTTGATAGCAAAACATGTGGTTGATCATTTGTATAGGAAAGACGTCTAATAAACGGGCTACTTGTGTTGACCTATCTACGACCCAGTCCAATTATATCGCTAGGTATTTAGTAAAGCTTATATGTTGAGATATTGAATATCCTCGATGAACACGGTAAATCTTAGGGTGCAAATATAAACAAGTGTAGGATACTTGGAAGATACATGATATATATTAAGGAATTAACATAAGAACGTGTATTAATGTTATCAACTTTGAGATAAGTATTTGAGTTTATTAGCAGTAACATTCGATTTTTTTAATTGGTAGTTTTAAATGGGTTGGCAGGTTAAGAATAGATTAGGAAGGTCTACTGGACGCCAGCTTATTGCTTTAGTTTGTTAGTCTTGTCGACCCATTTACAACCCAAACCCATTTTGTCCCAACTCCAACCCGTTACTTTTATGTTGTCTTCCCAGAGTGTCGGAAATGGCCACCTCCATTGAAACATGACAATAAGCTGTAATGTGATGCTAATTATTGTGTTCACTGTTGCTTTAAATTACTATTTTTAACATGCATAATTCTTTATGGCCAAAAATGAAGATGTCATTGAATACTAGTACAGGAGTGGAGTAGTGGTCTGTTTTGTTTCTTACATCTTCCTTTGAACCCTTTCGGTAATCACATGTTTTTGAAAGCATTATCATTTTTTCCCAATCCTCCCCCCCCCCCCCCCCACAAAAAAAATAAAATCTTGCAAGTTTTCCAAGTAATGGTAAATAAAGTTTTTTTGCCCGCCTCTGTTTATCTTCTATTTGATATAATCACCACGACCAAAACATTGTAATCAGTATGTAATGGAAATGAATATATAAGTTTCATATTTTCTTTACCAAGCCTGATGATTGATTAAGAACGGAGATTTGAATGAATGACTTTGTAGAAGCTAGACAAATTTATTTGTTGGGCTCCAAAGGAATCACCGTGTAAAGGCTTTTCTACCTCTGAAGATGAAGGCTTGCTTTAAATTCTACTTGTTTTTGTACTATCTTGCATTTGATGATGTAGATATTTTTATGTACCTTGTCGTAGGACACCTGCTATCCGTTAAGTAAAGGAAGGAAATATTCAGATAGTTGTTACAAATAAGAATCACATTTTATGCCGAATGAATGGGTTACCATATCTCTTATTGAAAGTAGTCTTTCTTATTAAATTACAAACATGGGTTTTTCTTACATTAGCTCTTTAAGGTCTTGTTATTTATCTGTAACTTCAAGATATCACCACCGTGGTATAAGAATCTCAAAACACGATGATCAATTGAACTGTCCAAGTATATTTGATTTGTTCATTAATGAATGAACACATATGCTTATTATATTCTGTTCCAGTTTTAAGGATGGAGCAGGATGTAGAGAAGTTCATTAGAGATCCTTCACAACATCAAATGGAGTTTCAACAGCTGCCTACTTCTTATTTGCGGTTAGCTGCTCATCGTGTAGCTCAGCACTATTCTCTTCAATCCACAGTCTTACTTGACAGCAGCCTTCCTGATGGTTCTGGTTCCAGAATTATTGTTCACAAGACTTCTGAATGCAGTATTCCTTCCATGCGTTTGGCTGACATCCCCGTAAAGTTACCAACCGATGAATCCAGCAACAATGTTGTTAAAGTTGCAATCAAACAAAGGCCAAATAAGAAATCACAAATTCTTGGAGCAAATTCTGATATGCAAAGGAGCAATAGCTTGAAAAGTGTTGAAGAGAGGAAAGAAGATTATAATCGAGCACGTGCAAGAATATTTAATTCTAGTAGCTCTAGCTCCAATGTGAATCAAGAGACCGATCCAAGGAGGCAAGAAGTGTTCCGCCACGGTTCTTTAGGGGCATTAGGGGTGGAAGAAGCTTATTCTTCAACCGGAGCGGATGTGAATAGTGGCAGGGATTCTGTTGATTTCTCTAGAGGTACCATTAGGTCAGGTGAAAGTAGGACAGAGGAGCCAATTAGTAGGTCTAGGGGTAATAGTAAAGTGGCTATTTTTCGGGATCCTGAAGTTGAGCGAAATGACCCTGATTATGATAGGAGCTATGACAGGTATGCTAATATTCATAGTCTTTTTCATTGAACTTTGAACTATTTGTACAGTCATTGCCAATCTACCATATGACTTTTGAATCATTTTTTAACTATTAAAGGAGGTAAAAGAGGTTGACTTGGCGGGACAGGTAAAGGGTCAATACAATTAATTTCTAGGCGCGGGCCAAAATGGTTGGGCTGACTCAAACTTTTTTTATTGAAAAATGGTCAATTATTATATTAAGAAACTCCCATGTCAGGCAAATATGATCAAATTTTGTTAAATTCTAATTCTTTGAATAGAAATGTTTTGAAGGTTTTATGCATTACGCCAAATTTGTACAGCTTAGTACTCATTTGACTCCTTCCGTTATCATCTATTTTTGATTTTTATATGTTGGATATAACACATAACCAGAACCTATCCGTTCAATTTTAAGTAAATGAGTCAGATTTAAATCCTCAAGTAACTACAGTAGTTTGGACCAGCTATTGATATATCATATTTGGCTTTGTTTTCTTATTACTTACTTAAATCAATATATATATATATATATATATATATATATATATATATATATATGCAATTGCCATAATGAGTCTTTGAACTTTTAATATTTTGAAGTTTTCATTAAGAGATGGACATATTCTTGCCTGAATACTAAACTATAATTATTCTGGTTTTGCATTAGTATCTGGCTACATCTGCATTATTACTACAATCAACTCCTCTGGGCAGCATTTTTTGACCCATTCGCATATGAATGATATAGGTTATGTTTTATCTCCAACTGGTAAATCAAAAACTTTTTGCAAATGAACCGCCTTAGATGGGTCAAACACTTTGAAAGTGGCAGAAAGTGTAGTTTTATGTAATGTATAGTCTCCTAATTTCACTTGACGCAGATACTTTGTCTAATATAATAGTATGGTAATTTGTATTATCATATATTTAAGACACCAGTTATGTCTAAATTGGACAGAAATGTTGCAAGTCAAGCAACCTAATATAGTGATATGTTTATACATATACAACAGATCACCCATTTTGACCCGTTATCTGGCACCCAAGCTTTCAAATTTGCTACTTCAAGTTTTGTTAAACGGATCGGTTGCTGATCCTCCATCTTGGAGGCCGGCTAACTTGTTAATTTTTTCAGTCTGCATTTGAAGTGGGTGTTTTAAGAAAATGCATTACTTGGTAAACAAAATAAATCAAAAGTAAAGGGATCGGTTGACCAAAATTGCTTCAATATCATAGCAACCAGTTGACTTTGTTCAGTGGCCATGCATAATAATAAGTCAATAACAAGCTGCTCTTTTCAGATATGCACAAAGATTTGATCCAGGCTTTGCGTTTACTGGTGGATCATATTCTGTACAACCTATGTATCCACCTGTTATAACCTACAACACTGAATTCCCCCAACTTGGTTCAGCTCATACTCATAGGGCTCAACATTTACCTGGACCATGGATTGCACCACCTTCATCCGCAGGCATTGGTTACATGCCCCAAGAGACAATGGTGACTTCATTTGATCCCAATCACGCATCTACTTTATACATGCAATATCCCTCTCAACGGTCTGGGATGACATTTATCCATCCCCATGAACAAGTTTACCAACAATTGACACAGGTAAAATGATTTATATCTTGATTGGTTAGTTTGTCACTTGCCTTAATTCAACTCAGAAATATTTTTGGTGGATGGATTTAGAGAACTATAACCAAAAAAGTGGTGTTCAGTAACAAAGCAAATTGATAGAAGATTATTAAATAAATATTTAATTATGCGAATCAAAGTCGTAGCGATATCTTACTAGTATCTGGATAAAGTTGTTCCATATTATTGTTTACGGGTTGAATAGTCGGTTTTTCTTAGCAGTTTTATACTTGTTGCAGGATAACTGATAATTTAAAAAGTATAAAGATTACTTATTAAATATATTTTTACTCACTTGTTTATTGATAAAAAAGTATAATACTGTTATGGGGGTTGGGTATTGCTTGAAGCCTTGAAGTACTGTTGCTCCAAAAGAATACCGTTAAATTTACCATTATCAGGACTTTATATTACTATGAATTTGTTTTAAACCATTCATCTTCTTTCGTTTCCTTGATAAAGGTAAAAACATACACACCATGTATATACTGTGTCAATTTTAAATTGCACCCTCAAGATTTTGTTTGTTGGACCATCTAGATACTTTTAGGTATTTAGGTCAAGGTTTTGTTGCTAGTCATTTTATCTGTTCGGCTCATGAATAATGATTAATTAGAATTTGTCATATACTCGGATGACTGATTTTCTTGTTACTACAACTTTAAACATCAGAAACACATTCGAACACCAATAACAACGATATCCTATTCCGCTGAGATGGGGTTTGGGTAAGCATATTCGAATACCAATTCTTGTTAATATAACTATACATCCAAACATTCCTTAAGTTAACACTTTTTTTCTATGAAACACCCCTCTTGTAAAGCGAGGTTTCTAAGGTGTCGGGAACTACTTTAAAAAAATTGCCGTATCTTTTTGTACTTGTTTCAGTATTAATAATCATTGTTTTTTCAATGCATGTCTTTGCAGTCTCAGCAGCAGCAGTCTGATGTGAGCTTTGGATTAGCCCGTCCTCGATAAAGGTGCGCGCCGCACCTGTCAGACTGACGATCAATGTATATTTGGTATGTGTGTAGGCTTAACATACTGAGTTTGACTGGAATGGAAATCTTAGAATTCATCAGCATGTCCCGGATTCATATCAGCAGTTTCAGGTTTAAGAACAATTTGATTATCAGTTCCACTATTTTGTTATGGACAACCCAGAACTCTAGATGTACATATCTTTTACAAATTACAGTAGTAGTTTTTGCAATCCTCTTTTGCTCCGTGTGCAGTTTTTTCTATTCTTTTATCTTAGATAACCAAAAAATGTTATCGTTGGAGTTTTTTTAACAAAGGGTTAGGTGATGTTACGTTTCGTAACAATTTATGATGTATCAATACATAATATAAATAATTATATATTTTTGTTTGAAAAGCTTTTATTAGATGACCTGGGTTGAACCCGGGTTTGGTTAGCTAGTATTATATTAAAAAAAATTTAAGAATCATTATTACTTTTTAATAAGAATTAAAAAGATCTTTAAAATATGGAAATTTTTATAAATTTGGAATATGTCATTAATATATATTTTAGGTAAGAAACTATTACCATATATCTTTTTTATATATATGTTAAGTGTCATCTAATTATATAAATAATTTTTTAAATAATTTTTGTGGGATTTTAGACCAAATATCTATCATGTTTTTCAAAATATAAACAAAAATCTCATTAGATCAAGTGGTTTATGTTTCACATAAAAAACTTGAGGTTGTGGGTTCTAATCATGCTTATGACTTTTTAATATGCTATTTATTTATAATTAATAAAAGTTATGTGGTTGTTGACTGGATGATGATTTGTCAAGTATGTATAAGTGTCAACTTACGTGTCAACGTTTAAGAGACTAACGACGTGAGATCGCCACGTAGGAGAATTCACTTAGCTAATACGAGTACCGCGTGGACTTAAAGAGAGGGATGGGGTTTCTCTCGCTTTTGGCATAGTGGGCTCCCAGTGGGGGCCCGCACGACGGGCTATTAGCTCAGTGGTAGAGCGCAAAAGATGATGTGGCGAGCTCTGAGATATGCCACATCATCGAATTGAGATAGAGAATTATATATATAGAGATATACATATCTAAACAGTTAAAAATACTACACTATCTCCGCCGCCATAACCACTCGTCTCCGGCGCCACATCACCACCACACCACTACATCGCGCGAGCATGTTACTAGTTCGTTATAAAACATTGAACCCCTCTCATTTTTCTCAACAAATAACTTGTTCTACTTAAACTATTCACTATTTTGAAAATATCTTCATCTAATATACATATAATATTCTTAAACAGATTATTTACATAAACCACTTTTTCATTAATACAAAAAATGATAATTGGGAGGAAACCACTTAGCCCCTTGTACCTTTTGGGTACCACCACTGTCTCTATATACCACTCGTCGTTTCGCCACTACCACGCGCCGCCACCACCACCATCACAGCATTGCAGTTTACGCATATGCAAGTAGTTGATTCATCTATACTTCTATATTATTGATATTGTAATAAAAATAACCCTTTTGTTGAAAGTTACAAGGATTGTCTAAATATACGCTTAATGGTTAAATTACATTATTAGTTCCTTACTTTTTTAAAATTTTTTTAATTAAACCTTTATATCAATTATTTTACATTACATCGATGTTTCATTTACCAGTTACCACCAACACTTTCCCCAACTACTACACCATCACCGTGACCCAGGGGCGGATCTATGTTGTGCATAGGGTATACACTTAAATCAACACATGTTATACAATTTACATTTTTTTTGTTTTTCATTAACAATTTACACTTTAATCCAAAGTCAAAATAGTTAATACTTTATTGCATAATGTCTATCTAATAACAAGATATACCTAAATGTCATAGACGTTACAATATTTAGATTAATACGAATCAATATTCATATCATTTTTTATTTTGTATTATTTTTTATTGTAAGACTTATATATAGTAGCTATTTAAAAAATATAAATAAAATATTTATAAGAATTTTATTTAAATACAAATAGATATTTTTCAAACAAAAAAATGTATAAAAAAATAAAATTTTTTTAATGATACTATCAAGCCTTAACACGACATTAATAGTCAAACATGTAAAACACTTTCGTCAATATTTCAATATTACATTTTTTAAATATTTTAAAATATAGATAAATATGTTTCAAATAATTAAATATATTGAAAGGTAAACAAAATTTTTAAGTATACTATCAAGTTTTAACATGCGATTAATAGTCAAATATGTAAGAAACTTTTGTCAATATTCCAATATTATATGTTTTAACTTTGATTATAAATAAATTATTTACATCTGTTTGTTTTTATATATATATATATATATATTTACATTTAAAAATTTATAAGGGTTTTCAAATTTACATATATATAAATTTTAATTTGAATATGTTGTAAATAATCCGTGTATCCCGATCAAACAGACTTATCAGTCATATCTCAGAAGGGTAACCCATTATTATTATTTTCATTTTCATTCCCATTTAGTTAATTCCCATATAATTTTTTCTCGTCAAAAGCCTAATTGAGAATTTCGGTTGGTGTACATGGCTGAGACTGAAAACGCCGTCCCCTGCAAGAATGTCATCATTCCATCGCGTTAAAGTTTCATGCTACTTAATTATTTACTGCCTTTGTTTGTACGTTTATATAACTCTTCGATCAGTTCTCTATTTGTTAATGTTTTATGGTATTTACTAATTACTTTCAATATTATTAGTAATTGTTTCTGTTCTTATTTCAGATACAATACCATTGTATGACTACGTACAGTATGATCTGTAGACTATTTTCTTCAATTTCTTATATACATACTCTTGTAAAAGGATATTGTAGGGGAGGACACGGATTCTGGAGAAACGACGCCAGGGCATGATGACCACGACAAAGGTATCAATGAACAGCTGGCTACGCTAAACATGGAAGACAGTGACAAGGTGCATGGTTGATTTTACTGTACGTCTTAAACGTTTCGCATATTATGTCTGGACTCAAATAGTGGCATATTGTTAATCCTGAATTTCTCAGTCTTATTTTCTCCTGACATGTTGGTATTAATTAATGAGCTTAGTTTCATGTTAAAAGGAAACGATGCCGTACGATGAGATGGATTTTGTGGGAAGAGCAGCTTCGACTATATATGAGGAGTATATGTACCAGATCAGGTTTCAACAATTACAGGATAAGGTGAAACTTCTTTCCATCATTCTTACATCACCAATACTGATGATGCTTTCCTTGAATCATTAATATTTCTATCATTTTTGCTGTGATTTCCACTATTAATGCCATTATCAGATTGCTTTACACTCTTGGCCCGTTTTGTAAAGTTACATTTCTTGACTTAATTGTTTTTTTGGATTGCCAATCATTACCTTCTACTTTGGCTTTTAAATTGATTAGGAAATATGATAAAAATGTGAAATAGCACAACCTTGACTAACAAGCTTTAGAAGCCCAAGTAGATCATACCTGAGCTCGACTCTTGTGTACAAAGACAAAAAAGAAGAAGATTTCGTCGTCTATTGATAACTAACAAGTCACAATACAAACAAAGCAATGCATTTACGTTTTGACTTTTGAGTAGCTTGTTTTAACGATTTTGGGCTTCTAGAATTTATGAAAACCTAACCTTAATGAGATTATAAACTTGAACTTATGGGCCTAAATAAGCCATAAACTCATGTTGACAAGCTCATATGCTCTTAAAAGGTGAAATCGAGATTGGTTACAAGTGTGTTCTCTAAGTTTACATGGTTTTACATTGATACATTTTTTTTTTATTTCTCCTGGTTTTTTAATTAGGTTTGAGTGATTGTTTGTCTTACTTAAATTCCACATGTTATTTCACAATTTATATGCTGGTACCAATGACCTAATTTTCTGGTATTTATTGTTACAGCATTCTTTGGCTGGGGAAGAGATGGATGAGTTATTGACAAAGAAAGAAATGGAGGGTTTTGAAATTAATTTGGAGGATTTATGGTACTGGAAATATTGACGGAAAGAAGAAGATTCGAAGCACGCACTACTCTGGTCAGATACTGATGAGTGACCGGGCTGGTCATGATCTTTTGCTACACAGTTTTTCCATTCATCATTTTTGAATGCGTATGTATATAATGAGAATTGCACTTGGGTTTGAGTCCCACTTCCCACATTTGTGGGGTGTTAAAATAGGGGATTTTTCGAGAGTCCTGAGTTTTATCCCACATATGCGTGTAATTTAGGAGTAGATGTAGATTAGAATGCCTTTTGAAAAAAAAGGGTACGAGTCTCTTTCCATCACTACATGGCTCTAAGATTTGTATGTTTTGTTACTACCATACAGTGAGAATTCGTCAAAACTTGGCACAAAGTTCTGTTCTGTTGCAAAAACATCTTACATCTTAACATGATCAACTAGTGATTATGGTATGTATCTATCATGTAAAATAATATTCACTTTTTACACTTGCAGGTCTACATCTTCTCCCAGCCCAGCCCTTTGAGTTTATTTGTTACTACCACCAGCCCAGCCCTTTGAGTAGATTTGTTACTACCATTGAATTCGTTATGGTTCAAGGCCTATCTTTTTTGGATTCTGAATGTGGAAATCGTTTAAGCTGTTTTTGGTACGTCACTTTTGTTTCCTTTTTCTGATTTTATTATCTGTCTTGGAGATTATGGAAATTTATTTTACCCCTTATGTTATATTATGGAAATCAGTATCCAACCAGTGTGATAGCTTACCGATGAACACAATGTAAATTAAAAAAACTTGTGGTAATTGATGTGCTCAAGTTTATTATTTATATGAATGGACAATGCACACACTGTTTATTGACAGCTCTCATTTGTACTGTTTATTTCTAGCTAGTAGCAACTTAAGTTAAATGTCGGTTGCAGTTTATAGAGACCGTGCGCGATGGCTTTGTTGAGTTGGATACAATAAGTGTTTTTGTATTTTGTTTTAGTTTGACAGAATAGTTAAAATCAAGGTGTGGAATTAGCCTTGAAATGCATTCACGTTATAGCGTTGGTTGCAGTATTGGAGACCCGGTCCGTTCTTAATTCGTTAGATAATTTTGGTAAAAATTGTTGTATTGGTTACAATGAGTGTTAGTGTTTATAAAAAACCCTCTTCCTCGGCATCACTTATTGCTCTCAACCGCAACTTCTTTGCCCTACGGGTTATTCATATATCGCTTCATTTTATAAGCCACTTATCAAACCAATTTCGCCCAGTGCAAAGGAAAAGCTAGTGGATCCTCCTCCTTCCTTCCCTCCAGAGAGCATGCTTACTTCATCTTTCCCACTCGGGCACTCATTACACCATTAGCATTCAATAGTCCATCAAGTTCGATCAAGCTAGCAATAAGTGGGCAAAAATGCATCAAGTTGCAAAAGTGAACCCGAAAGATAGCATCAATGAGCAACGAGTTTGGAGTGATTGAATGACTATCATCATCTCTAGCTAACAATGACATGCGATTTTAGGATGAGCTCACTGAAGTCCCTTTTGGGATGGGCCTAATGGGAGAGGACAAATTTGGAAATGTATATTATCATTAGTTTAAAAGGCTTGTATATGGTACAACCAACAGATTTTCTATTATGAGCAATCTAACATGAGGAGCAAAGCATAGAATTTTCCATAATTTTTGAGATAGGTAATAGAAACAGTAAAAAGAAATAAAAGTGATATTCAACTACAGCTTGCTTAAAAGGCTGTAACTTTCGTAATACAAAAAAATAGAGGCACCGAATCGTAACTGACTTCAATGGTAGTAACAAACTCAAAGGGTTGCGGGAGAAGATGAGGAACCTGCAAGGGTGAAAGTTGATGTTATTATAGATGGTAATTTTGTACGTACGATCATTACCAGTTAATTGATTTTAGGAATTGATCATGTTAGCAAACCACTCCGAAAAATTGCAAAAGAACGAGTTTTACACAGTTTCTATCGAACGACTTGTCACAGTATGACAGTAGGATAGTAACAAAACATACAAATCTTAGAGCCATATAGCGACAAGTAGTTTTAAGTTGAGTATATTCCAAACATGAAAACATCACAATTATCACTTTATAATACCATATGCATTCAAAAATGATGAAGCTAGGGATTATGGAAAAATTGTGTAGCAAAAGTTTATGACCAGCTCGTTCACTCCTCATCCGTATCTGAACAGACTAGTGTGTACTCTGAATCTTCTTCTTTCCGTGGATATTTCGAGTGCCAAAGGTCTTTCATCTCATACCCCTCCATTTCTTCCTTGGTCAAAAGCACATCCCACTCTTCCCAGCTCAGAGGCATTCGCTTTAGTTGAGACGGGAGATACTGTTACAATAATTACCAGAAAAAGTAGCTACCTCATTAGTACCTACCAATTTGTTAAATAACATGTAGAGTTTTAGTAAGACAAACAATTATAAAGCACAAAGAATCATATAATGAATTTTCACCTTTTGCTTTGCTTGTTGAAAATAGGTACATATAGTCCATATGGTCAAAGTCGACACTCCCACACCGCATCATCCCCATCTCGTCCTCTGACGTCATTTCCTTTTACAATAAACTAAGCTCATAATTAGTAACTTATATTGTATGTCAGCTGGAGTATATATATAAGACACTAAAATCCGTCAAGCGTTTAAGCTTGCAAAGAAGAGTCAATTAATTCAACATCCGGCAGTTCGGCATCTAGAACAGAACAACGAGGAATTGAATTGGAAAAGCTTAAAAGATTACTAGAACGTGTTCAATTGAATAGTTCAAGTGATAAATGGATTTGGCTTGGAGGATCGATCGAGTAAGTCCTTCTCGGTTAAAGACGTCACAAGGTTCTTGATTAATGGCGGTGACAAAAGCAACAGGTACGTGTTTTTATGGTCGAAATGGGTTCCAAAAAATTGCAATCTTTTTATGTGGAGGCCGGTTATGGATCGTGTTCCAACTCTTGATGCTCTACAAAAAAAAAAGGAACTGCAGTACTTTCGGCAGTTTGTCTTGTGTGATGTGTAATGAAGGGGATGATCATCTATTATGTGGGTGGGACGTGGGTAATGGCGGCTTGTGGGAGAGAATTGAATGGCGAGATGGTTTCATACAAAACCGATTTTCGCTTTCAATGTTAAAGAGCTGGCGGAACTTCATAACTATATGGGATGGATAAGAAGCGTTCTGATCTTTTGAAAGGTATGGTTATGATAGGGTGTTAATTGGTGCATTTGGAAGTCTAGAAACGAAGTAAGATTCGAGATCAATGGCGGCATATATGTTACAATCTCACTTGGGTATTTATGATATTCAGAGGGAAACACCATTCTGTCTCCTGGGAGAATTGGTGCGATTGTAATGCATGTATAGTTTTTCTTTCTAACTATATCTCGATCTGTAAAGCTATAGTAGTGTGCTCCTTGCTAATTTTGCAGTAGTTTGTGTTAATATTTTACCTTCCAAAAAGAAAAAAGAAGAGAGCTATCTACATATGCTAGAAGCGTTTAAGTTTTGTTTTTTTTACTATTATTATTATTATTAATATCTATTATCTATTATCTCTTGTATAAATACATATAGTCACAAAGGTTACAATATTGTTCAGTTTAATAGTTAGACAATATTAATACTGGTACGAAACATCTTTGTGTTATTTGTAATAAAAGTTAATTTAAATAGTCCGGGTTGAACCCGGATTGATTAACTAGTTATATAAGTGAAAGAAGATTTTGATGACATCATATTTTATATAGAAATAACTACTTGTAATTATTAGCTAATTTATTATTAATGGCGGCTGGTATCCCAACCAGACTTTTGGTAATTCAACCAGACTATTTGCAGCGATTATCGCTGCAAATAGTGGTGTTTTTGTCCATATCCAACTATTTGCAGCGATTACTGACAGGGGTATTACTTTGTCAGAATTGCCATTACAGACAGGAGGCCCGCACTATTTGCAGCGACTATCGCTGCAAATAGTAGTAGTGGTCGAGATACCGAAAAACAATGGTCGGGATACGGGTTGCGTTATTAATTATATTTTTATTTGAATTAATATATGACATCACCTTTAATGAAATTTTAATTTTTAATTTTCTCATTAACAAAATATTAGTTATATTAAAATCAATGTACATAAACTTTGATATAGTTAATCCGCACATATATGATTTATCAATGATAATTTAAATGCATTTTTCATCTTAACCTTTTTATGCTACCCGTAATAAAAAAGGTATTTCATTTTTACTGTTTTTGATATATAATATATCAAAAACTTGAAAAATAACTAAGTAGTTTCTTTTGAGTTCTGTATGTAATTTTTTTTAATTTCGGACTACATGACACAAAAAAAAACTCCAATGTATTCAAATATGTATTATCTTAATCTGCCCGCGTAATACGCGGGTTTCTTGGAAAAGCTTTATGATCGAGCTTACAAACTTGAGTTTATGGGTTTAAATAAACCATAAACACTCACATTGACAAGCTTATATGAACTTATTGGCCTTTCCAATTTTCAGTGAGCCCATAAGTGGTTAAATTAAGCTAAGCCAACCACTGATGACGTGAATACATTACCTAGACTAAGTCCTGAGAGCCCATGTGTTTTTGGGTCTGATATATATATTTATCATCTCGGAAGTCTATACGAGTAGCCTGGACTCGGATGAAATCGAGATTGGATATGAGTATTCTCTCAGAATATTGGTTTTACATTCATACACTTTTTCCTGTCTCCTAGTTTTTTAATTAGCTTTGAGTGATTATTTGTCTTACTTAAATTTTACAATTTATTTCACAATTCATATACAGGTACCAATGAGCTAATTTTCTGGTATTTATTGTAACAGTATTCTATTTCACAACCAAATTAAGCCTAAGATTCTGACCCCGGAAGAGTGGGATGTGTTATTAACAAAGAAAGAAAGGGATTGGTTTGATATGAGCTTGGAGGACTTATTGTGCTCGAAATATCATATCACTGAAAGAAGAAGATTCGGATTACGCACTAGTCTGGTTAGATACGGATGAGTGAGCAGGCTGTTAATGAACTTCTGGTACACAGTTTATCCATTCATCATTTTTGAATGTGTATAATGTAATAAAAATTTCAATGTATTTTTGTTTGGAATATACTCAACTTAAAACTATGTACAAGTCTCTTTATAGGATACCCAAAGGAAACGATGGGTTACTACTTCTACTTTCCTATGGAAAACACTATCAAGGTTCATCGATATGCTGAGTTCTTTGAAAAGAAACTCATATCTCAAGAAGACAGTGGGAGGATTGTTGAGCTTGATGAGCATCAAGAAGATGTGTCAACTTCTAAAGATACTAGCAATCTTCAACTTGGGGGGGGGGGGGGGAATGTTCAAAGAGATGAATCTCAAGATGAACTTCAAGTTGAAGATGAAGCGATTCCACTTTTTAAGTCCTCAAGGACCATACGTGCTCGTGATAGATTAAATCTTATGATTGAGTCTGAACAACACGTGGTAGGAGATTTGAATGAACCTCCTAATTTCAATGCTGCATTATCAGATCCGGAATCTGAAAAATGGCTTGAAGCTGCGAACGTGGAAATGAAATCCATGAAAGACAATCAAGTCTGGAGCTTGGTTGATCTTCCACCAAATGGTAGAACCGTTGGGTGTAAATGGATCTTCAAGAAGAAGACCGACATGGATGAAAATATACACACCTATAAAGCTCGTCTTGTGGCGAAAGGTTATACTCAACTCTTTGGAGTTGATTATGAGGAAACATTTTCTCCGGTTGCGGACATTAGAGCTATTAGGATCATCTTAACCATAGCAGCGGACTATGACTTTGAGATATGGCAAATGGATGTCAAAACCGCTTTCTTGAATGGTTTTCTAGACGAGGAAGTCTACATGGACCAACCTGAAGGTTTTGTCGATCCGGAACATCCCAACAAAGTATGCAAGCTTCAAAGGTCCATTTATGGACTAAAGCAAGCGTCAAGGAGTTGGAATAAAAGGTTTGAAGAAGAGATCAAAAAGTTTGATTTTGTTCAGAACCCTGATGAGCCATGTGTATATCGCAGAGCTAGCGGGAGTAATGTTACTTTCCTTGTCTTGTATGTCGATGACATATTGATAATAGGAAATCACATTCCAATGTTAAAAGACGTTAAATCTTATCTTGGAAAGTGTTTTGCTATGAAAGACTTGGGTGAAGCAGCATTCATACTTGGAATCAAAATCTATAGAGATAGAAGTAAACGGTTGATCGGATTAAGTCAAAGTGCGTATATAGATAAGATCTTGAAGAGATTCAAGATGGAAAATTCTAAGCGCGGGAACTTGCCTATGCAAGAAGGACTTAATTTATCCAACAAGAATGGTGCTTCTACACCTGAAGAGGTGGAGCGCATGTATGCTTCGGCGGTGGGTTCTATCATGTATGCGGTTAGATGCACTAGACCTGACATTGCGTTCGCGCAAAATATAGTAAGCCGATATCAACAAAATCCCAGAGAGGATCATTGGACTGCTGTGAAAAACATTCTTAAGTACATGCGTGCTACTAAAGAATTGTTTTTGGTGTATGGAGGAAATCTAGATCAAGAGCTTAAAGTCACTGGATACTGTGATGCTGGATTTCAGACTGATAAGGATGATACCAAGTCTCAGTCAGGGTATGTCTTCATTTTAAATGGAGGAGCAGTAGATTGGAAGAGCAAGAAGCAATCTACCATTGCTATGTCTGCTACAGAGTCTGAGTATATAGCTTCTTCGGATGCAGTAATGGAAGCTGTCTGGATCAAAAAGTTTATTTCTGGGCTTGATGTGATGCCATCAAATAATACACCTATGGATCTGTACTGTGACAATTCTGGAGCAATTGTCATTGCCAATGAACCTGGGGTTCAAAAAGGTGCCAGACATTACCAAAGGAGATATCACTATGTTCGAGAGCAAATCGAATCACGTGAAATCAATTTACTCAAAGTTCACACAGATAATAACTTTGCGGATCCTTTTACAAAAGCATTGTCAAAGGGAAAGCTCAACAAGCATGCAGAAGGCTTAGGTCTTAGATATTGTTAAGTTATTTCATGTAAATCTGTGATTAGTATTTGGATAATGGGATGTTAAACAATTGTTATTTTCAATAAATGAATTTTTATACGCGGTATAAGTGGTTTCATTTTTATAATAATTGTGTCCTATATTTGCATGTTTAAATCCATGAATATTAGTTGAATATTCTAAATGTCTATTGTCGATTAATTATATGGGAATATAATTAAAGTAAGACAATTGTGAGAGATTGGTGAAAATATTTAAGGGAATATTTTGAAGATGGTGGATCGTACCAAACTCACATGATATTCAAAAGGTGAATATTGGACTTACCCCACAGAACGAATTATCATTTTATGGATCGGCGTCATTAAATGAAATTCGTGAAATGGTTATTTTATTTATCCTTTGACTTGAGATACAAGTGAGTTATGCATGTGTGGATTGCATTTCTTGATATAATTCCTAACTGTCCTGAATAAGGCAGTAATACAGGTTTATTTTCAGAAATGTTGAGAAAAACGACATGGCCAGACACTTGTAGTCAATACAGGATTTGTTCCTTCAATTTGCAACTGAAGTATGATACCATTTGGCGCCCTCATTAATTAATTAAGATGTTTGTATGGCCATACCCAAATGAACTCAAGAGGAGTCTTGACTAATTTGGTAATCTTGATTAATTGTAGAAATAAGAAACATAATCGTTAAATTATGAAATGACATTGATCCATATTCATATTTAACAAGGGTATCTGAACAAAGGGATATTAAAGACTAAATCATTTCAACTTGGTAATTTAAGAATCTTTTCTTAAATATTTCCGGGAGCATTGGAGTGTTGCTAGACGCCAACCAATGTTATTGCTTTTATAATAACATGCTCAAGTGGGAGCTGTTGGCATATAAGTCACATGTCCGGGAATAGTTTAAGCCTACGAGGTCACACGAAATTACACGGTAACTCGATAATAACAATTGATATATTAAAGTAATATATTAATTAGTTTGATCACGAAATAATTAATTAAACATATTTAAAGGGTTAATTATATTTAATTGATTAAAAAAGAGGATTAAAATGTGAAAATTGGAAAGTGGACTTCGACCTAAGTCCATCAAGGGGGACGGTTACATGAGGGCTTGTTTAAGCCTTTATGTAGCTTATTTTCCAAGTTATTGTTAACCTAATTTTTCCCTATAAATACAAGGGTTAATTCCAAGGTTTTCATTCATTCATTCACAAAGCAAAATTCCTCTTCCCTCCCTCTTTTCTTTAGTTTGGCCGAAGGCCCCCATTCAAAAGGGTTTTCGGTTTCGTTTTTAAGTTTAACGGTTTTAAACAAAGGGTTGTTTAGGTTCGTGATCGGGGTACTAGCATACATTACTCAGGGTGTCTAGTGTGCGATCGTGGAGGGGTTTTTCTTTAAACCCTAAGCATTAATAATAATCTTACTATTATTATCTTATTGGATCTTTGCATATAAGGTACACGTTTCGATTCTCTCTTTGTTAATTAATGTGATTGCATATATGTTTCGATTTCGTCCGTTGCGCTTATTCGTAATCATGTATGTTTATGTGTTCATATTCTAACACATGGCTCTAAGACTTGTATGTTTTGTTACTACCGCACGGTTACAAGTCGTCTAAAGTCAGTAGAAAGTGTGTAAAATCTGTTACTTTTGCACTTGTTCTGACTGGAATGCCAACAGCTTAAGACGATCAACTGGTGATAATGTTTTGTAAAATAGTATTAACTTTTCACACTTGAGGCGTCAAATCTTCTCGCATGCCAAGCCCTTTGAGTTTGTTACTACGGTTGAAGCCGTTATGGTTTGAGGCCTATCTTTTTTGGATTCTGAAATTGAAAATCTTTTAAGCTGTTGTTGAATGTCACTTTTGTTTCCTCTTTCCGTTCTTATTATCTGTTTCAGAGATTATAAAAATTTATTTTACCCCTAAGGTTCGATTGCTGAAAGCTAGGCTGATAGCATAAAATTGAATTTTTTGTACGAATGCTACTTTTTTCAAGCCTCATGGTGCAACTACGAACTTTTACTTTAGAATTTGTAAAACTACGAAGACCGGTGTTTTAGACACCGGTTTTAAGTTTTTGGAGGCAAAGACGGTATCTTAGACACCGGTCTTGGGCTACGTGTCACGTTTCTTGGCAAAGCCGGTGTCTTAGACACCGGTCCTCTCTTTTTAAAACTTAAACCGGTCTCTTAGAGTACGTCTTTATGAGAAGTTGTACATTCTATCCAAAACCAGTGTCTAAGACACTAGTCCTCACCACGTGTAGTTCCCAGCTTTCTTTTGAATTCATAAGCCACCATTATCAGAGCTATATATAGTTGCTATTTTTTTTTCGTTTTCGATCTTTTTTTGTTAGAATTCCTCAAGAAAATCCGAAACCTTGTCATATATACAACCATCATCATGCTTTTATTCTGTAAGACGATCTTTTAATTCATAAAATGTTGATGTAGGAGTTGGTGGATGAAGCTGATGAAGAAGCCATGTGATATATAAATTATATATATTTGATTTATCTGTTAACATGAACAAACAAAATAGGGATATAACAAAGATTAGCCATAATAATGTATTTATTATACAGAAACCTAACAAGACACGTGGAATTCGTTGGTTGGCTGCGAACTGTAAAACCGGTGTCTAAGACACCAGCTCTCTTCCGAAAAGTACAAACCATTTATTATAACAAGACACGTGGAGGGCGCTGGTCGGGAACTGTAAAACCGGTGTCTAAGACACCGGCTCTCTGCCAACGCAAAAAACACCATGAAACCCGGCCTTTGAGATACCGATTTTGGCTGTAAAGATGGATGACAAACACCGGTTTTGCCAAGAAACGCGCCACGCAGCCCAAGGCCGGTGTCTAAGACACCGGCTTTGCCTCCAAAAAATTAAAACCGGTGTCTAAGACACCGCTCTTCGTAGTTCTACAAATTCTAAAGTTTTAAGTTCGTAGTTGCACCATGAGGCTTAAAAAAAGTAGCATCCGTACAAAAAATTCCATAAAATTTGTGTATGGAACCAGTGTGATAACAGATGAACATGATGCAAATTTAAAACCACATGGTATGTGATCAAGTTTGTTAGTCTTATGAACAGACAATGCACTGTTTATTGACAGCCTCATTTGGACAATTCAAGTATTTCTGGCCACTCAAGTTAAATAACGGGTTGCAGTTTATAGAGACCCGGTTTTTTAGTGGTTAGATGGCTTCGTTGAGTTGGTCACAATGAGTGTTTTTGTGTTTTGTTTTAGTTTGTCAATATAGTTGAAATCAAGGTGTGAGATTAATTAGTCTTGAAATGCATCTACGCTATCCATGCTTAATTGGGGTGTTGATCTTTGGTCCCGTAGATTGCAGGTTGATGGCAACGATTTCCTTGCAATGGCACCTTCTTGTTGTAGAGAGCGATGCCAATTAATTATAGCGTCGGTTTCAGTTTTGGAGACCCTGTTCTTCGATGGTTAGATGGCTTTGTAATTTGTTTTGGATCCCCTATTTGGCTATTCTAATGACATAAACGTGTTTTAGTTGCAAGTTAGACGTGTTTTAGTTGAAGGTGAAAGAACATGTTAAATTCCACCCGGATGCAAAGTTCAGAATTAGAAGATTGTTGTATAATCTTTTGTGGACTTCTGTTAGGCTCATAATCCTCATAGCCGCCCCTTACCATGTATTGAACATTTTCAATTTGTCAATGAATAGGATGCTTAACCAATACTCTTTGAACATAGAAAGCATTGTCTTTATGCCTTTAAAAAGTATAATTGTGTGAGGTTAAGAATAAAGAACATAAGAAGATAATGAGAACATTATGAAAGAATTAATTGCATAAGTTTTTCTAGCTAATTAAGAACCCAAAGTATATCATAAATCATGCATCCGGCTTTCAACTCTAAAGTCACATTAAATACGAATAAATGCATTAATATAGAGCCAAAATTAGAAATTGACGTAATATGGATGCGTCATTTTAAACCTTGTCGGACGGATCATCATAAGAAACTGATCACAGTTATATTTAATGATTCCTATTATGAACGGGATAAGGGAAATAAAATATACAGTTGTTTTCAGATTTTATCAAAGATAAAAAAATAATTAAATAACATCCAGTGGACATGAAGATTAAGCCTTAACTCCAACTACTTAATCCAACCCGGCTACTTATTATGTATTCGTACAAAATAACAATTAGAAGTGAAAACATTGTTAAAATAAAGCATACCAACCTGTGTGTTATGGAGATAAATGGCTCTTATTGTTCGCAACAATTGGTGTGTGTGCAATAGGCAATTTGTATTTAGCTAATCAAGAAGCAAAACTTTCATTTTCCATGTTCTAACCAAGAGCGATATCGATCTATATCCAACTAACAGCTATCACTAAAAATACCAAACTACGTGTTGCCCGCAAGAGTTTCCAGATTATTAAGACATTGTTTCATAGTATCAATGTGAATTGATTTTTTTTTTTTATTAATACATTCTGATACATATAATTAAAATAATTATTGTTTGTATAATAGATTTATTGATTATTTTTAAATTAAAATTTATTATTATTATTCATTGAAGATTTGAATCCCAATGGTTTTAAGTTGTCGCTCGTACGTACTAATCTTTTCCTATTCGGGCTTTTGGCTTATTTTCTAAATTTGTCCACCTAGCCTAGGCTTCCAGGTCGATTACCATTTTTGACTTTCTCAAGACATGCATAACTCCACAATTAAGATATCGGTATTGGGTACTAGAATCTCTAAGTTTTTTCTTCTTTTTTTTTTAGTTTAACGGTTACGTAATTTTGACATTTTTGTGATTCAAGCCCATTCTAGACAGTGATAATATACAAGATCCAATTTGGAAAATAACATCAACATGATTTGAAATTTTGTATACACCGTCACAAAATACATATCTTGTTAAAAATGGTGGATTAAACCTATGATCTCACATACCGAAAAATCAATTCTAATGAGAACAAGATTAGTAATAGATTATTAATAGAACTAATTAAAGTATTAAACCATGAGATTAATAAGATACCGGTACATAGAACGAGCCAGAGAGTTTTGGTTTATTGGTCTGAGAGTTTTCCCTTAAGAATTGAAGTCTCTTTTTTTGGAGTCATGAATTGTTGTGAGGGGGATTCTTGCGACACCATACTTATCGAAGACATGAAAGAGCCACGTCATTAATTAAGGTATCACCAGGATTCAAACTCGGATGATGTTTGTAAAATCAGATTTATAATCAAAGAATTGAAGGTACATGCACAGAAAGAGAAAATCTTATCACATTATGAATAATATTTCTACTTTTACAGGTCTATGCTTTTCCAACAAAAACATTTTTACATCAATGGAATATTTTTATGTTTATGTTTTAATAGGTGTAGATCATTTTTACATCTGCTTAAATAAAGAAGTTGAGGTCTTGATCCCATGACACTCCAACTAAAAATTAATATGTTATTATTTCTACTAGAAATAAGCACAAAATTCCGTTTGAAATTTTTTTCTACTTACATTATTTTTGTTGAAAAGGTTGCCTTTAATGTCATTTTAACGAAAAGCATTGATTTTGATTTATGAACTTGTTTTTTTTTTTTTGTTTTGTTTTGGGGAAGGGGAGGTGAAGATTAGTTTGGATATTAAAATACAGTTGGAAGTTTCCTTCATTTATTTTAGTAAGATCTCTATCATTAGGTTAATAATGCAATACAAAACGAGTTATGTTAAAAGCCCTGAATTATTATTAGACGAATAATAAAGCACCTGACATCACAACCTCATTATTATTTTTTTATTATTTTAAATAAAAAACGACCATAAAACAAAAGATAGTAAGTCGAGGATATTAATATTTAAGGTGTAGAATATGGTTTTTACTTTGTCAAAATATTGACATGGCCATATGCAATATCCATTCTAAACTTGTCACATCACACATGGGAACCCATATGAAAATATGCAATAAGGAGTGCCCAACTCTTACTTGCAACAACGTATGTACAGATTTTTGATGCCGATGTCAAATGCTAATATATGCCACTAACACAAGGGACGGTGTTAATTGGAAGGGTGAGGATTCTCTCAAGTTGAGTTCATCCTAACCCTTGAATGAAAATTAATAATGGTTAAGATTTATCTTTGAATTTTGACATTTGATTTGATCATTCTAACATAACTAGTCATGTTAGGATCAACTTGAGGGAATCTCCTCCCTAATTGGAAGGTGAACGCAAGTTTTATTCAGGAGTTGTCATTAGGATGAAAAAAAAACCAGTTTCTTTGGTTGTGTTTCTAAAGAGAAAGATAATAAAGAGTAAATTGCATTTTTGGCCCTTATTTTATCACTCAATTTGTAAACGCATCTCAAAATCACTTATCATTACAGCGGTGGTCCAAGAATAAGGTTTTTATCGCACTCTCAAGCCTCAAGCCTCAAACCAAAAAGTGATGCTTGTCTATTTTTCACCGTTAAATACATCATGTGTCCTTCACGTGAGGTACAGAATAGTCTTTTTTTTACTAAGAGGGCCATTCTTGCAATTTAATACATAGAGTTAATTTCACAAATGACCTTTCTAGTTGCATTTTTTTCTTTTTCCTTATATTCTTTCCAAAACATATTCTTTCCAAAATCAATATGGATATTTATCTTTTAATGTGAAAAAAAAACCAATTACAATATAAATTAAAACCCACTTTCAATATGAAATAAAAATCAATACAACAAACCAATTAAAAATCAAACCCACATACAAAATGAAACTCAAACCATAAGAAAAATAATATCAAATATCATTATTATGACTAATTTTTGTTATCCCGCAAGAAACACCTCGACAATAGCAAATTGAGTTAAATAAACTTCATAATTAACTTCCACGTCGCTAAATAAACAATGTCACTAGAGTAGCTTCCATTTATTTTTACCATGTTTTACCCTTACAAAACTAACGGGTTTTAATTTACAACAAACCCAGTGGCGTTCATTGCAAAGAAGACATGGGTTTTGATGACCACCAGTACAAACCACCGTAGGTCATCCTTGAGATGAAACTCGAGTCACTTCATTGTGCAATCGCCGATTGTCTTTCTTCTTCTCTTCTCCCCCGTCCACGACAACACTCCTGTATATCTGAAGCTTCCACTCTTCGGGTATGTATCAAAGGTTTAGGTCATCTAAGCTCGATGGTGTTTTCCAAATATGTTGTTTTTTTTAAGGTGAATTTCGTTGAAAAATTCGTGTCGTTGAAAGATAACTTTGTAGTTGATTAATTATATGGATTTAATGATTAAGAAATACTCTCTTTGTTCTATTTTAAATGTCTTATTTTGACTTTCAAAGTCTTTTCTTTTTAATTTTGACTGTATATATTTTAATTTGTATTATATATTAATTGAAGAATTTTATATCAATGAAAATTACCCTTTAAAAATTAATTCATTCATATATTTTATATTAAATGTTACTCGTATATTTCTAAGGTTAAAATTAAAGGAAAAAAAAATTTGAAGTTAAACTAAGATATTTAAATGAGACGAATGGACTACGTGATATTAATCGGTAAATCTGACAAGGTCAAAATCAGTATGATGGGGTAGTTATATAAGTCGAAGAAAAAGAAGATTAAAAAAAGTCTGCAATATTGAATATTTTCCAATAACATTCACCAACGGCTGGTATAATCCACTACTAAAGACATGCCTGATCGTCATCTCTTCGTTTAGACTTTTCTATGGTGACATATATAATTTATGTTAAACTTTCAACCCATATATGTGTAGTCTCTGGAAATGAGTTACAATGTTGTTGCTTAATAAATGAATTAAGTTTCCAACCGTTTTGTAAGTTTCATAATGATTATTAATCGTTCTTTTGCTTTACCTGTTCATGCTAATTCACTAAACGTATTAAGAACAGGTAAGTTGTTTAAGCTCATTAGTTGTAGGATTATTACACAAAATTGACAATGCCATTCACTCCATATGTTCCTATTCTCTTCGTCTAACATTAAAAATGTTTTAGTTTGAATTTTAAAATCTTTATTTTTATAAACTTTGAGCTAAATATTTTTTTTTGTGTGTGTTATAGCAAACCTAATAAAGTTATACCAATAAAAATAACAGAATCAATTTATATAACTTTCATCAAATATTATCTAATAAAAATAAAATTGTTTAAGTTCAAAGTTGAAGAATCAAGGGAATACCGAACCATATCTACTTTTGCGCCATGTATCATCCTGATGTTCATTGCTATACCATCATTTGCTCTCTTATACTCAATGGACGAGATAGATGACTGAAAATCCCGCTTAGAGATCGCAAAATTATAGTCAGAGTAGGAGTTCCCGTCCGTCGAGACCTCGTTTTATATACTTTAAAAATTCAAAACGTGATCTGATACAAATTACAGTGGCCGCACTAATTTAAAGGTTTGTTTTCTTGATAACTTGGTCAAAATCAACTTTTCTCTAAAGAAATAATCAAAACTTTCACCGTATATATATGTAATTTTTAATCAATTACTACTCTATCTTGCAATTATTTAAATCGTAGTGGCCATCAATTGAAAATGTCAATGCCACTAATTAACCGATTCATTTTTCAACGTACGTACATGAACGATATACTACTCTTAGTGACTACCAACTCTCTCATATAACTTTATAATTTTATACTAGTTGTATTAATGCATAACTTATAGAACATTACCTATAAAAAGAGGTGCATGCATTGTATAATACATCCAAATCTCTCATAGTCTAATCACGCATTACTAATTGTATTATTTGGACTTGCCAAAACATATGGCCATGTTTTGGCTGCGATTAGTATGTGCTTTTGCAATGTGTGCGCTAGCTACACATGTTGTGGCCGCTAACGATAATCATTATGATTACACTTCACAACCTCCACCAAGTTATGATTATATACCGCCGTCGCCTTATGTTTATAAATCACCACCACCACCACCACCTTCGCCATCACCTCCACCTCCCTATGTATATAAATCACCACCTCCACCATCTCCTTCGCCACCACCATCATACGTTTATGAATCGCCACCACCGCCTTCCCCATCACCACCACCTCCATACGTTTATAAATCACCACCACCACCTCCCTATGTCTACAAATCACCACCACCACCTTCTCCATCACCTCCGCCTCTGTATGTCTATAATTCACCACCACCACCTTCTCCATCACCGCCACCGCCATACATATATAAATCACCACCACCACCTTCGCCATCACCTCCACCTCCCTATGTTTATAAATCACCACCTCCACCATCTCCTTCGCCACCACCTCCATACATTTATGTATCACCACCACCACCATCTCCTTCGCCACCACCGCCATACGTTTATAAATCACCACCACCACCTCCCCCATCACCTCCACCTCCCTATGTCTACAAATCACCACCACCACCTTCTCCATCACCTCCGCCTCCCTATGTCTATAATTCACCACCACCGCCTTCTCCATCACCTCCGCCTCCCTATATCTATAATTCACCACCACCACCTTCTCCATCACCTCCACCTCCCTATGTCTATAATTCACCACCACCACCTTCTCCATCACCGCCACCACCATACATATATAAATCACCACCACCACCTTCCCCATCACCTCCACCTCCCTATGTCTACAAGTCACCACCTCCACCATCTCCTTCGCCACCACCTCCATACATTTATGTATCACCACCACCGCCATACGTTTATAAATCACCACCACCACCTTCTCCTTCACCTCCGCCTCCCTATGTCTATAAATCACCACCACCACCATCTCCTTCGCCACCACCTCCATACGTTTATAAATCACCACCACCACCTTCTCCTTCACCTCCACCTCCCTATGTCTATAAATCACCACCACCACCATCTCCTTCACCACCACCTCCATACGTTTATAAATCACCACCACCACCTTCCCCATCACCTCCACCTCCCTATGTCTATAAATCACCACCTCCACCATCTCCTTCGCCCCCACCTCCATACATTTATAAATCACCACCACCACCAACACGTTCCCCTCCCCCATATTATTACAAGTCTCCACCACCTCCTACAGCTTCCCCTCCTCCACCTTACTATTATATCTCACCGACACCACCTTCACCTTCCCCACCACCACCCGCATACTACTACAGATCACCGCCTCCCCCATACTCGTTTAAGTGAGAAAAACAAGCACACTTATCATATCCCTGATTAACTATTTGAAGTTTTTTAATATCGTTTTTACCTTTGACTATAAATGTCGATCTTCATCCATAGATCCCCCCCCCCCCCCCCCCCCCCCCCCCCCTCCATGTTATTTATAATTATGAGAAGAGGTTGTAACATATAACTACATTCTGAGTTATAGTGTTATTATTGGTGCATGTAAACCGAAGTTTTATCTGTTTGTGAGTTATAGAAATATAAGTGCTCCAACTTTAAATACTCATAATTGTCTGTGTTTGAACTTCAGTCTGTATTTTCAACTCAAATATATTGCTGTTGACCGAATGAAAATGTATAACGGGTAGAAGTACAATTAGTCAATAAACGTGCATGGGATATATTTATATACGAGTATTTATTTGTTGATCCAAAGATAAATCGATTAATGAATACTCTTTTATAATACAATCTGGTTAACTTACAAGTCATCTCATCCGTAGTTCATATATTTTACCTAATAACTTCGTTATCCAAAAGAGTCCAAAGTCATATATACAGCCAACTTCTTTAAATTTATCATGAAATGCTCAACAAAATCGCAAGCTTCACAAGAAAAAGGCTATTTGGGAATACCTTCCAAGTTTGACGTTTTTGATATATAGATGATACGATTTTGTATTAGATTTTTCTATCCGTGCAAAGAAATAGGAAATCTTTCAAATTGTTATGTGAAAGTAATATGAAGATCACCAGCTTGCTTCTGTACCGTTTATGTATTTGCATACACCGAAGATCTTCAAAACTTTTTTTTTTTTTATCGTATGGAAAAGTAAAAATCAAAATCGCAATCATAGCATATAACACAACGAGTTTTGCAAAATCGCAATCCTCTTCTTGAGAAGCTTGCAATTTTGTTGGGTCCTTTTTTGTAGATTAGCCGAAAAAGGTCAGTTAGATCGATACAACTTTAAGCATTTTTAAATACGCAAGTCATTCTCTCTACCTTTTATTGTTTTTGATCTTTTTTTTTTAAACTACGTCACCCACCAAAATCTCATGAAAAAAATTGTACAGATGGGAACAAAAATGAAGCCAATGGTGCAAACTTAACCCAAACCATTTGTAAAACTAGGAAGTCCGGTGTCTAAGACACCGAACTTCGCCACGTCCCCATAAGTCCGGTGTCTAAGACACCGCACTTCACCTAGGTGGCACTCAGAATTGAAGTCTGGTCATATAGACACCGAACTTAGCATGCAGGCATCAACTTTTTCAAAACAAAATTGAATACAATGAAAAGAAAGAAGTTTGGAGAATCGAAAAAGCAACTAAGTCCGGTGTCTTAGACACCGAACTTCTGGGGACATGGCGACTTCCTATTTTTGCAAATGTTTTGGGTGAAATTCCTAAATGCACCAATTGCTTTCTTTTTTTTCCTATCCGTACTAAAAAAAAGTCAAATCTAATCGATCAGGATCTAATAATTTTGTACCACGAGTCGATCCATAACAATAAAACTTAAACCCAACAAAATAATATAATGCTACTAAGGGCCATTCTACAAACTTTGTGCATTCCATTACCAATTTTATGAAAGTTGATTTTGAACCCCCTGAGTTTATCCATAAGTATTGATAAATTTGATTACGAATGCACTCGACAAGTTTCATGGCTGCAGCCAAAAGTCAAAATGGTTAATGAGATCCGCTATGATCATCTCTTATGGATAAAATTCTTATAACCCATATATATAATTTGGAAACCACCGAACTATACAATATTGCTTAATAAACAGAATTAGTTTCAACAAATTTCTCAAGTAATTTTTGAAAATTTACCTCACTAATACCAAAAAGAAAAGTAGAATAAGGAAAAGGTAGATATTTAATTGTCCATTGGACTTGGCTCGAGATTGTTTTGGCAAATCCAAATGACTCATGTGACACGAGACATATTTGCCTATGATTATGCAAAACAGTTTTGATAACTAGTATACACAATACTAGCACTATCAGGTTCGTCCAAGTTCCCTCGAACCGGTGATACCAAATAAACAGATGTGGGAAATGTGACTAGTGGACAAACTAAGTTACTAAACCCACTACCATTGTCTGGTTCATTTTAAGCCAGCTAAAAGTTGTAGCCAAGCGTAACGTTGTGATTGATTGACCGCTTTAAACCTGGCACTCGTGGTGATTTGAATGAACCCGTCAGGAATACTGCTTTTGCAAAGTTTTAAGCTCAAAACTTGTTTTACAAAATCAAACAATTATGCCTTCAAAAAGCTGGTCAAAAAAACAATGGGGCCGCTGCAAAAGTTACTTGTTCTGACATCTTTAGGAGTATAATTACATGTTATAAAATGTAAATTATAATATGCTTTTTTTTTAACATTGAATTATAGTAGACTAAATAATTTAATTAAACAAACAGAAAGTTTGATTAAATACAAATAGGTATTAATTAAGATATAAGTTGTACGAATATTTTGGTTATTTCAAATCTTTTTTAAATTTAAGTAATTTAACAACCTTGAAAATGTTTTATAAGGCAGATGAGTTAAAAAAGCAACATCTTAGAAGATATGCAGGAAACAATCATGATTCTGAACAAAGTTGAGTAATTATACAGAGTATGCATGCAATACATGTTGAAAATGGATGTGCTCCCCTAGTAACTATCTTCAGCCGTTTCAGACTTCCGGAGGTAATAGCGTAGGCAATTGGTTAACACCTGTGCATTAAGTTTAGAGATAATTTCCCTTTATATATATATATATATATATAAATAACCAACTGGGTTGGATCAGTGGTTGGAGCTCATGCCTCTGGAAACAGAGGTCATGGGTTCGATCCTCATGCCCAGCAAGGCTGGAGGTCCTTTTCTACCTATGGTAGAACCTGGAAGCTGCCTCTCTACCTTTGGTAGGGTAAGGCTGTCTACATATCAACCTCCCCCATACACCGTCGAAGACGGTATTGGGACCCAAAACCCGTGGAAGACGGCATTGGGAGTTACTTTACTTTACTTATATATATATATATATGTCGTATATAAAAAGCTGTGAAATTTTGACCATATCTATTAATCTATATTTCCAACATTCTTTTCATCAAGAAAGGAAGTACATATGCACAGAGCCTCCAAAAACGCGACCTTGCCCTCACCTCCGAACGAGAGAGACATCATTCTACTCATTCTACCAGCCCAGATTTACTATATACCAGGACTACGGGAAAGTACATTGTACATACATGCAAAAGACAGCAATTTAACCCCTTTACTTACAAACAGGTCGAGTTGGCTTCCGTTTCATGACTTTTCAGATGGGCCAAATGAATGTTTGGGTATTATGGGAACTTGTTAAATGGTAAAATAGTTTTTCATGGACGCTTGAATCGCTTCATTGAAAAACTTATATAACTAGCGTAATACTATAATTTTTGTAATCATAACTAAACCATTAACCTCACATATTTTAAGTAGCACATTAAAAATGCCTGTTTTGAACCATTACCAAGCCAGCCCGGCCCACCGTACTTCCACTCCAGCTTACATGAAAAAATATTAGAGTAGTCATGGAAACAATTTGGTTACCTGAGACAAAGACTCATTCAAAGCTGCCCCCCGGTAGCTAACATGAAATTTATCTTTGGCAACCAATCCCTGTAGGATTCAAGGTAAACGACATCAGTGGTGCTTACAAGTTACAACGTGTACGTTTAAGGGAATAGATTGAGAAAGAATGTGAAGGACACAAAGATGGTAACATACTTCAGTATCAATTTCTGCCGATTCCACAGTAATATTGACATCGTCCATTATTTTAATAACCTCTAAAAGTAGCCCTGGTCTATCCTCGGTCTCTATGCACAACAAGCTAAACCACACCAAGATACCAACGGATTAATGGATTAGAGACACTTCAACTTGACAACTCTACTATCTTTGTGTTGCTATGTTAATTCAGGTTGGAGATACATAATGTGGAAACAATTTCTTAAAATATAGTTATTTGAAAACTTAGTTTCATTTGCATAGTTGCTAACCAACCTCCTTTTAGGCCCATCATTCTTGACATGTATATGAGTTGCAATATCAACATCAAGCTGCCATAGGACAAAGGCATCAATTAGTATGATATATTAATACGACAAGTAATGGCCACAAGACAAACATCTTGATATTCTATTTACAATTGCCACAAGACAAGCATCTTGATAATCTATTTACATGCTGCTCTATGATAGCACTGTACAGCCTTCCGGGAAATAAAAAAAGATAACATTGTACAAACTTCTTATATTCGTTATTATGAAACAAACCCATCAAAATATTGCAGGAAACTAGATATATAGAGGTCTGACGGTGCCCTGTAATATATTATTACCCAGTCCGACTGACATACCCCATATTTATTGTAAAAGTTACCTTCTTGACTGGGGCTTGTATGCCAAAAGCCTCCCCCATTGCAAGCCGTGAGCTAGACTCCTAGATATATATAAAAAGAAAGCAGTTGCATAGTGTAAGCAGATTACTGTAGCAAAATGAATGTTTTTACCAACTGAGTTCTTAAAAATATATGAGCTAAATTATTCATTAAGTAGTGCATAAGATACATAATACATACGGGATGATACTTCAAAAGATTGTTTATGATGGTTAATCTGATTCTCTCCAGAAGATCTGGATCTTCAACTTTACGCCCAGTGGATCTGAAAATTAGCAAACGTGAGCAGATATTGTTACAATGGTGTGAATAAAATAGGTGAGTCGTATATGGTACACAACTTGTGACAAAATGTCAAAATGCACAGTTCA
The DNA here is from genome assembly GCF_010389155.1 of Erigeron canadensis. Classification (NCBI taxonomy): domain Eukaryota; kingdom Viridiplantae; phylum Streptophyta; class Magnoliopsida; order Asterales; family Asteraceae; genus Erigeron; species Erigeron canadensis. The sequence continues at coordinate 31,800,644 of NC_057762.1, forward strand.
AGAAACTGTCATATAATTCAGAGGAAAAAAGATAATACTGACATATTGTATAGCCATGATTTTTGGTTAGAACTTCAAAACACTTGACCAAACCAAAAAAACATAAAGACAAATGAGATTCATGAATAAGAAGAATACTCACAATCGAGAAATGAAAAATTTTGTTTGTATGACTGATCCTTCAGTTGTGACAGTTCCTTTTGCTACATCCAAACCTAGATCCTTCAGTGCCTTCATCTGCACCGGAAATGCACCAGTATTAGCCAACATATTCATACAGAGAGAGGAGTCATTATATTTGAATACCTACACACTTTAGTCTGGTAAAGTAGGCACATATAAAAGAATCTACTTGATAGCAACCCAGGCTAAATTTAATGGCTAGTTTTTTTAATCACGTGTATGAGACTGCAGGTTAAAGTCGCATTAGCAAGGCAAGGAATTCAGAAGAATATAATACTTGAAAATGTAACTAATGATTAAGAAGACGCTAGACAATTACCGTATCCATGAGGGCACCAAGACGATCACCGAAACTAACTTGTACAATAGTTGCAGATGGGTCTGAATCTTGATCAATTAGAACAATCGGAGTGGGGATATCAGCATCCTGTTCAGATTTTCAAACGAAATACCATGTCAATGTCGAGATCTCGAGAAAGAACTCGGGCTGTTTAGTAGGCAGACTATAATTGAAGTACAGATGGTAATACATTTCTTAATATGACATCTGCCTACCCTAAAAAGGCAACCACTTTATTTGCTATGGTCAGTGTCAACAGTAATGGGGTAGATTGATATCTGAAAGAGAAACCCTTAACTACGCATAGTGGAAAACAATTTTCTCAAAAAGAAATGCTACCTCATATAGAATGAACTCAAGAAACATAAAATGTCCCATATAGGCCAACCTTAACAATTTTAAGGAGCAAGTAGTTTGGATGCCTCATTTAACTGACACACAACTCCCTCAAAGGTATATAGATACAGCATAGACAAAAAAAAAAAAAAAAAAAAAAAAAAAAAAAAAAAAAAAAGAATATATTTCAAATGATGTATTTACATTCTTTTGAAAGAATCTTCAGTTATTACACGGCATAACAAAAATTGTTGCACAATTTATGACGATAGATCAGTGCAGTCTTTGGCTTTCACGCCATAAACTAATTACATGACTCTAAAGAAAGCATGAATACCTTTTCTTACGTTTCAAGGCTTATGATTATATCATGGGCTTAGCATCAGTTGTTAATCGTAGGACTACAGACAGACAAAAGATTTGTAGAATGATCACAGATTTCTATCGAGTGATATCACAACACTAAGTAGATACAATATACGCATATACAGAACCAAATCCTTCTTTATCAGCAATACACAGGTACTCATATGTTACACGTAGCAACAAAACAGAGGAAAAAGAGTTGTAAAACTGACCAAGGAGCTTATACCCAGTGAGTCAACGCCATCAACCGAAGCGTGAACAATATTCCTGCATAGCACTAGAATTAGTACTAAACGACATTCATCAAACATTATTTAACTTAAACACCTAATTTAAGGAACACGGCTCCATTTTTCAATACAGTTACATAAAAGGTATACAACCAGTAATCCGCCAACTCAGACCAGGTTCCAAACAAAATGGCCCGAATATCAATTCAAGACTACTACCAACTTAGTATTACATTTTACTCTCATCATATTAGCTCTATTAACCATCAAAAATACAATTTCTTAAAACAATAATGACTGCAAATTATGGTTAGATTAAAGTGTAAAATGTCTCTAAATAGATTAAAGTGTAAAATGTCTCTAAATCTTTCAAAAACAATACTAATAAATATACTGTACATAATCTATTTTAAAAGCTGCGGTTCAATGTATCAAACTTTCACTTATTGCGTCTCGTATGTATCCAACCTCTTACAGTCTTATGACTTGTAAACCAGTGACATGTCAGCTATTTAGACTGCCACGTCATCAAAAGTGGTGTTTCGACTAGATGACTTCTTCATCATTTAAACCGTTATTTTCGTGAACAAGGCAGCAAAAAAGTTTCCACGTCATCGAGTCCGGTGCCATACTTCCATGTCACTGGTTCACAACTCAAGCCAGATACATACAATATAACTGGAAGTTCAATACACACAATAAACATTTGAATTTCGGCACGTACAACGGATTCTCGATTAAAGTTAGAAACGCTTCTTCCTTAATTTATATATATAATATATATAATAAATATAAATATCAAACATGATATTGACTTTTTATATACATATAATTACATTATTATCAGAACTCATATATCTAACTAGGTCATCTAATTTATCTAACAATTATTAATCAATAAAATCACATACACTACATATATATTATTTAAAGTTTAAACTGTATAATCAGATCACTGATACAAAAATGATATAAAATATTATTATATATATATGGAACACTTACTTTCGAAGAGGAAAATGGAGTGATGGAGGTGAGAAGGACTTGAAAGGAGAGAGTTGAGTGATAGTGGAAAATGAATGATCGGGACCGGAAAGTTTGGCCGGAGAATCACGACGGATGTTGACAGCGGTTGAAGAGAATGTTGCGCCGGCGACGGTGGTAGCCATTATTGTCGAATGGTTTTTGATTTCCGGCAAATGGAAATGGAGTGACGTGGTGAAGTGATGGAAATGAATAAATGTTTTAATTTGGAATATATTTATAGAAAGGTGTTTGGTGGGTCATCATCATCTTTCATTCAAATGGGCCCCTTTCGACGTCATTAATCCACCTTTTTCTCAATAGTTTATTTTATTTTTTTTATAAAAATGATTTTTTTTTGTTAAACAGCATTCAATTTTTATAATACGAGAATAGTACCCGCGCGTTGCGTCGGAATTTTACAATTAATTTTGTGGATGAACACATTGGTTACACAATGTGAAAAAAATATAGATTATAAGATTCTGTCGATTGTTTTAAAACCATATAGAAAGATCAATGTTAATTAAATTATAATCAAAGAACAATTTATTTTTGTGGATTTAATTTATTTGCAAGGGTAATTTCGGTAGTTAGGAATATGATGAATAAAATATAAAGTAAATGTAAAGGATAGTATGAGAATGAAAAAGATACTTAATCTTAATTTCAATACCCCTTATAAGGGTTTATAGATAAAACAAAAACTACTATTAAGAAACTAGTCGATACTAATGAATGTACATGGTTTGATTCAAAGCTAAAACAAGAACTTTACGTCGCTACATTAAAAATAACACGTAAAATAACGACGACTACTAAAAGTTAAGAAAAACTTGATGTTCTGATTAATTGAAACACGTGTTGCACCAACAAAACAAAATCTCTCATGGACTAACTCGAACACACGTTGCATCATGCCACAAATACTAAGGCACTTAATCGATATTCGAAAAATATTATTTCGTCTGTAAATCCTCCTAATAATCATCTTAAAATCACTAAAATATGTAAATCTCATCTTTTGATTTTGATAAATGTAATGATCTTATAGTTGAAAAGGTTTTCAGTATAATTATTTAGGAGGATATATCATTTTTTTTTTTAATAATTACTTTGAGTTCAACACTATTGTTTGTTCATACACCCGTCTACAATTCAATATGAAACCCGATTATTATGGGTAGAATCTTTGTATCTAACTCATACCTATTTCCAATCCGTTTATAACTTTATGTCACCATCAACGTATTTCCAAATTTCCAAAATTTTAACAAATATAAATCTCTTTTTCCTAACAACATATTCATATTAATTTTGACATCAAGCTCAATGATATTCGTTTCAACAAGATATCATGCTAGTAAATTTTAGATTTACCTCTTTCCTCATCGAATTTAAATATCCTTATAAAATATATAATCACTACATCTAATAATCCATTAAAAGTTTAGTTGATAATTTTTTTACGAATTCTAAAAAATAAAACTTTATGGATACAACGGTACAATCAAGGTGTTACTATTGAAAATCCACAATATTTTAATATAAATCAAACTAGAAATGTAAACACTTAAGAATAAGATGGTATTTAACTAAAAAAAACATCAAGTCAAATTTGATAAGGATTGTGAATGGACTTGTCTTGACTCAACTTGTTTATGGAATTCGATCAAGATGGCTTTTCTCGATCCTTTGATGATTTCGGCGCAAAATTCTCTTATATATCTTTTTAATTTCGATTGCAATTTCGGTTAAAACAATATGTAATACTCCCTCCGTCCCATATTAAATTTCCAATTTTGACTTAGTCAAGTTTTCTGTTTGTAACTTTGACCATAAATATCTTTTATTGTGTTATATAACAGTTGACGAAAGTTATATCAATGAAAATTACATTGAAAACTTAATCCATCCATATATTTTATATGAAGTGTTATATAATATAGATAAATATTTTCCGAGTCAAAGTTTAAAGCAGAAAACTTGACAAATCAAAATTGAACATTTAATATGGGACGGGAGGAGTAGTAATATTTGAGGACCAATGAGGAAACCAACCAACAAAGGGTAATGGCCAACAATTGATTATCGAGAGAAAGATCCGTGGACGAACCTTGTGAAAGGACCGTGGTTATTTTTTCTTTTTTAGGCAATTCATGTACATCATCAAAATGAATCAATAGTGACTAGCTAGTGAACCACCTTGGTACCTTATAAATATTATTTTTTTTACTAAAAGTTAGTTTATATGAAAATCATAAGTTTGGTTTACTCCCTTAGGTAAGTTAGTCTAATATAAGTTGGGTTTTGAAAAAGTCATGTCAACATTAACAAAAAGTATCATAGTGGCTCTTCTAACAACCAAGGGGTCTTTCTTAGCCCATCAAAGTTTGATTAATAAAAGGCAAGGATGCAGTCGGTACATTAACAAAAATCTTTACACCACTTGTTTTTGACCGTACACTATCAAATACGTTTTAGAGTATTATACAGTACAATACTATATAGCATGTTTGATGATATACGGTCAAAATCTAATGGTGTATAGATCATTTCCCTAACAAAAAGTATCATACGACTCAAGATGTCACTTATATCATATATGAAGCTTTTCAATATTGACAACTTATTTTAAAAGTGGCATCGTCAACTTCCATTTGTCTCTCAAGTCTCAATGAGGCCCATTACCTCTATTCTCTGGTCTCCAGATTTCTTTTTGGAATCTTGTTACATTATGAGTCGTAGCTCCTACAATGCATTATGAAACTATGTCTAGTTGGATAGCCTTAGGTTAAAAATTGATATTTTAATTTGCGTATTTAAAAAATGAATTAATGCACATTCTGGCTAATTGTTTGTTGCTAAAATGATCGGTGACTAATAGCACTTCGGGTCAGGATCAAACCCCCAGAGCTATCTACTTACATAGAACTGATAGAAGGTACTATCATAACTGAAACATGTCTTAAGATAAGTAAATAACAAAGTATCCGACTCATAAAGTTTTTATCTTACTATATTCCAAAGTTATTGATTCTTATCAGTTATCACCAAAACAAACAAAAATGATGTTGTTTCATTTCATCACATCAATTACTTGCACCGCGTTATTACGGGGAACATTGTTATTGGTACGTTGTCATAATCAACTCTAATATAATAATCAATTAAAATTAAAAATATACATGCGTACATTGGCACGAATATTTATGTCCCTTAATAACAAAACTGTTAGGTAAGATTTGACATTTTTAATCACTAAACTAGCATATAACAAAGTTGTATGGATTAAAAATAATTATATTTATAAACTAAACCAATCGAATACCCATTAGTTGCTTTAAAAGTTCTTTAGTCCATCTCTATCGAGTACAATAATCAATCATCCATCTTCTTAAAGATATTAAGAAATCGCAAGCGATAGTTTAAATTTAAATCACCCTTAACTACATACAAATCGAAGATTCAAAATTTACTTTTGAGTTATTTGTCGAAGCCAATCAGCCAGTAGTTCAAATAACAGTCATAATTTACTGAATCTTTCGTATTGTTAGTTGTTACTAATGTCAACAACCAAACATGAAGTAATGTTGACTTCGAACTATCTTTAACTGTACAATACCCAAAACAGCAAAAGCAGGGTTCAAGTTCGAAATAATTCGTGAATTGGTCAATACAAATATGAAATATCATTTGTTTTATTCCATACAACTATTATTTCTAATAACAATTTCATTTCATAGCTAATAATATCTCAACACTACAATCATTCCACGCGCACCCATTTATAATTTCTAATTTCTAATTCTAAACCATTTTGTGAAGCAAGATAAGCCAAGACCGCCCATCATTGCCAACCACAAAGTGTTCAGTCCTGCTGCATTGCAAGAATGCATGCTTGAGCGCTTGTATTGTTATAGGAAAGTTCTGAATACTTAAACTCAGTCCAGGCACCTTACCTCCAAGAGTATGATTATTATCTTCATATATATAAGCTTATTGATCGATCCTCCAACGTTTTACGATAGTATTACACAGAAAAAAAAAAGGAGGAATCATAGAGTAACCTTATAAAGTCCGTATAAAGTATATTAATAGATATTTGGAAAATATAATGTATCTACTCCCAACGATCCGGTCACAAAAGCACTCTTAGAGTACAGTTAAGTATACCACGATGGCCACCTGAACCATAATATATAACAGGATGAAAAAGAAAGCAAAAAGAAACATGCTAAACAAACTGTAAATGTTTCCTACAAAAGAATAGAAACCCATGTCGAGAAGCGACAGTTGCACCAAAACACATGATAGGGATACATAGGAGTCATAGAGAGACTGAATATAGTTGGAATATAGTGACCCATTTGCAGCCAAATAGCACTCTGGTTAGATGGTATTGTGAATGGAAGCATGAGATAGTTATGGCCCTAGAAAATCAAATATGAAATCCCAATATTAAGAGATACAAAGAATGAAAGAAATTCTAAATGCAATATACACACCTAGGAATAAAGCATACCTTCAAATGGCACATGAACATGTATGATGTATCAAGCCTCTTTTCTTGTGATCCTGATATTTTACCACGGGATTAGCAACCAGATGATCAACAGATACAAAAACATGCAGTTCAGATACCTACTTGGTGCATAGTGAAAGTGGCAAAATGGGTGGATCAGAACCGTTGTAACCCGTCAAAAAGGATAAAATTGGGTTAAAATAGGATGAGTTGGGTTGGGCTGGGTTCCAACACTAGTCCAAATAATGCTTTCTTGTGAACAATTAGCATGTCACTTATAATTAGAGAAGTTACATAATTTCATTGATAAAATAATATAATTTCTTGGTCTGAGGTTCAAAAGATCTTATATTTTAATTTTTTATGCATTAAAAACACATTTCGGATGACTTTCAACTATTTGACCTGTTTTCTTTAGCTAACTTTCTATATTACCCATTTGATCCGGTAGAGATTAGACATCACCTAATATGACCCATTCACAAATAAATAGATGATATCACCATCTCTGGTGCTTTTGGAAGACATGAACTTATGTGCACCCCTCACACAAAGTGCATGTCTTCAAGGACCATTTGGCCGACTGTCAATCAAATTCTACTATGATATCAGTTAATAAAAAAAAATACAGATGTTGCAAAATATTGCTTTGCTTTACCTAAAACAATAGATTCCGAGAGCAGTTGTTATTTCGTGAATAACTGATGTTGCAAAGTGTAGATACAGTGCACCTGAGAAGCAATTGAGCATTAGTCAAGCATCTTAATTACACTTCAAAAACAAGAAAATGCTGAAATCTCATAGATACAAATCAATGGTTTCCTGAAATGACGTAAATAGGCGAAGGGGGGTGGAGCTGGGGTGGTCGAACGGGTTGAAAATCGTCAAAATCTAATCCTAATGCATTCAGCCTCCTACATTGTTTTACCAATGTCATATTAGTAGTGTTATGATGTTATTTTTGTAATCATAAGTTGATCATTTGCTAAAGTGAACAAAAAGCATTTGTAAGTCAACCAAAACATGTTTTGACCCGTTACCCGAACCAAGCCACCTCTGATACGAAACTAAAATCATACCCGTGTATAGACAGAAACCAAGAAGAACCCATTTCTCATCAACCAGAGGAATTCTGCCAAAAAATTCAATAACAAACATTACCCAATTGATGAAGAAATAATAGGTCATAACTTCATTTACATTGTTGCAAAAAAATTAGCAAATGATGAGAGAAGTGTGCTTTTATGTCAAAGACCACGTACCCATCATTTAACCAAGCAGTGAGTGAATTTGCAATCGCAAGAGGGAGATAGAACAAAGACTGGGAAAACAAAAATGTCAATCATCATTAAACAAAAATTTCTTTCCTTATGAGAATTAGCAAGGCTCGTGACAAATAATACATTAATACATAAAAATGTGGTAATTAAATGTTGAACCAAAAGATGTTAACTTACCATCGACATACTAGTTTTCAATCCCTTGGGCTCATCGCACAAGTGAGCCAATATCATCCTTCCCTGTATACAAAAGAAAGCCTTAATAACGCAGAATTTTATAAGCTTAACTTTTTGAAACACTTATTTATGCAGGTGAAAAAGCTTATATATAAATTCCAATTACAAATGTGAATGTTAAGCTTATTTACCTAACTTTGAGCAAAACTTTTCAATGGGGCTTGTAATAATAGTAGAAATTTACAAAAGAGTTCTTTCAAATAATACACATTTTTGTCGGATTTCCAAATATCCTTTTATAATAAACATAAAACAAACAACTAGGCTCAAGGACCAAACTCAATATGATATAAACAGCACTAGTATAACTTTCAAAAGATACAAGGGTAAGCTAGGCTCAGGGACAAAACTCGATATGCAGAAACAAAACTAGTATAACTTTCAAGGGATATGGGTATAGCAAATTTAAAGAGGGTAATTTAGCGTGTTTGTCTTCGCCACATTTAACTTACTTATTTTTAAGGTTTGACCTTATTCATAGATAAGATCGATATAATCTCTACAATAACCAAGCTAAAATCAACTGATTATTGTAGTTTTAGGTGAGAGATGGACTAAAACTTAACATAGAAGAATATTAATGTAATAATAATTATGACAAACATAGAAATTATTATGGCACTTAAAAATATTGGCCTGACCTTATATGAATTTGTTGAAGGGTATAGTATACGTAACGTCAGTAGCACAGGTAACACGTTTTCTATAATCAACTTAAACAAAAATGATTTTGTGTAAATTTAGGTAAGTTTAGAGTGGATTAATGAGTTCAATTGTCAGCAATACTTTAAAAACTTGTTCGAATCATCCAGTTGAACGGTTGGTCAGCCATTTCAAAAGGACCTGGTTTTTTAAGGGGACGATTGAACAGACCGGTTATTCCGACAAGACTCGACCGGTTTTTGATTTTTTTTTAAAAGCTCAAATTATATTTTCTTTATAATTATTTGTATACTTTAATGTTACTTTGGGTTGTTTGAGATTGAAAAAAAAAGTTCTAATTTTTATCAACCTAGATTTTTAGCAAGCTTTTTTTATATTAACATGTAATGACAAAACCAATGAAGTCAGTTAGTTTACAGACAGTATATAATTTCAAGAATCAACTATAACATAGAAGGGTAAAATTAAACTAGTCTTACCACAAGGAATCCAAATGCTTGCCCAATTCCCATAACTACCATATGAGGGTATTTTCCAATCAAATCATATGGAGACATATAATCCCTACAAAAGAAAGATATTTTACCTCACATTAGATATAAAAATGATCCTTCCATACCAGAAAAAAGAAAATTTTCACTTTCGAACATTGTTTCAAAGAAGTGTTGAACAAAAAAAAAAAGAAAAGAAAAAACACCCACCCAAATAACCCCTCAATAGGAGAAAGCTAAGCAAGCTATACATACATATATATATATATATGAACATGGAAAACGCAGATATAGGAAGCGATACATACCACAGCAAAACTACTGCCAATAGCACACCAAATGGAACAAGCTGGCATGGAAAAATTTAGAATGTCCCATAAGTCTTTTTTTAAATCATTAAAATAACCACACGGTCGACTAGGATATGTTATTTACCATAGCCAAGGCCTTTAGCATGCTTCCATGTCTCAAACGCACAATCTTGTAAACATTCTGAACGCTGAAAACAAGAAAAAGTAAAAGCAAGTTCAGGACAAAATGTAACCATTGTCATCTCTAGAATGTTTACACAAAATCGATCTTGATAAATGGAAAGTATCTGACTATAAAGCTGGCGTAGACTGTCAGGTTAATTCACTTGTTTTTCTTTGTAAATCATTATTATTTATTGAAACACTATGTACAGAGTTGCAATCAACTTTGCCAAGTAACATTAAGAAGCATTTCTGTTAATCATCATTCTTTGTTTTCTTGTTCTTCTTTCTTTTGCTAAAACTTTTGGTGATTCATACATAAATTAGGGAGTTTATGATCATACAGATACGCAATAAGGAAGAGCAGATTTTCAATAGGAAATAACAAAGATTACTTACTTAAAAGTGATTGTTGGTATAACAGCAAATAGTATCATGCAAAACAAAACTGCTCCATAAGTAGGGATTCCTGAATTCATTAACATGATGATTAAATTAAGAAACAAATTGATGATTCAAGTGCCTTATATAAATATATAAAATACATACTCCACTGCCGAAATTAATTTTAATTGATGAATATTGGTTTTGACCAACAAAGGAATTTTGGTAAAGGTATCAAATTTAATGCTAGATAATAAAAATGCAAGATAATGTTATTTTGTACAGGCTTATGAAACTAAAAAAATTTATAAATGTGTGATTTTGGTAAAAAGACTTATAGTAAATCTAATTAATAAACATTTGGCTTGAAACTAAGAAACTATGGAATAAATTTATGTGATTGATTATTAGTTTAAGCTCTAGATAGATGAAATAAAATGCAAGAAAAAATCAGACATTCTAAAACATGTCAAAGGACAGCATAAATGAATATCAAGCCATATGATTATTGTAACTCTGTTATTCTGTTATCTTGCTTCTAGCATTGTGTGAGACAAATGAAGAGTGAGAGAGACTAGAAAGTGATAAACCAGAGCTGTACCATCTATAAACGGAACCCATCCCAGCAACGGAATAGACTTCCCAACATCTTGGGCCCACCACTCAGCACCTGGAATTGAAATAACCCGAATAAGAAATGTGTAATGATCATCTGAATGGAAAATAAATCTGAGTCTGATATAGGAATGAATACTAGATCATAGACAAGTAAAAGTTGCATACCAACTATAGCCGTAAAGAAGTGTGCAACATATATCAGCATGAGACCTTCTGTTGGTCCGTTTATGGCCGGTAGGATTAATGTGTTGGTAAAATAACTGTAACACGAAAGTATGAAACTAACATCAACATACCAAGTAACTGGTAGCCTAAAAAAATACACCAACTCAAATTTACGAAATTTTAGATGGAATATCTACAACAATATGGTACTTACTGCTCCCATGTTGCTCCATAGAACGGAACCGCTGAAATCACCCAGAACCAAAATGTGTATCTTCCACACATAGCAGTGCTCCCAAATGCCAATGCCTCCAACTGATGCATACATCGATAGAGTACCATTAGTCAATATAAACTGCAGCAGATATAGAATTAAGAAGAAAAAAAACATACCGCACAAGCAAGCGCATCACATCCTGCAGAAAGTAAGAAAAACAATAAGATTCACATAATTTGCAAGAGAACTGTGGAAATCATAGAGTAACAAATTAATTACCATGATCAAAAAGTTCTCCTAATGGACTAGAAGAATTTGTCCTTCTAGCTTGTTTTCCATCAACGGCATCAAAAGTCTAGCAATAACATACATAATTTTAGGGACAAAAAAAATCCATCAAAAAGATATACCCAAATGACCTGTTATTGATATATAGACTTTGAAAGAAAAAAAAAATAATAATACTTTCCAAGAAAGGTACAAAAGCACCAAAATAAACAATTTATGGTGAACAAACCTGGTACAAAAAGAGGAGTAATCCATGAGCAAAATGAACCCATCTTGGTGGTGGAGAATCCAATTGAGGTGAATATATCTAAAACAGAATTAAATATTGGTAACAACACAGGTAAATCTAAATGAAGATAATACTCATTATGCATGAAAGACACCGAATACATAAGTATTTAGGCCAATACAAAAAAAAAAAAAGTTACAGAATCGTGCACTCACATAGCCAAGTGACGCAGAGATGAGCAAGAACATGAATCCCATCAGTGTAATCTGAAAAGAGAAATCTGTGTAAGAAAACAAAAGGCTTTAGATTATATATCAGTATAAGATAAGATAATTGAGGAATTTTACCATATTCGGTCTAATAAAGCATCCATGACATGCAACAAGAAGACGAAGAGGATTAGTGACATATAGAAATGGCCCGAGTACAATAACACAGAAACATAAAAGGTGGGAGTGCTACATATTAAAGCAGTTAGTTCTCATTAAACAGATTCAAAAGTGATCAGAACTCGATATAGGAAACAGTCTCCCATAATTATAATCATACATCTTAATGTCCTGATTCACTAGAAAGGGCTATAGTAAAAAATCACAGTATATAATGTAACTTTACAATCATGGCCACTTCAAAGTCGTCACTCATTTAGAGTGAGTTCAATATGTTATATTCTTTCTTGTATGAATGTGGTTGGGCAAATTAACACTTTTTCCATTCTCAGCATAGGAAGATCATTATACTACACAACGAAACCCTATAACTGGATACAAGTATTTATGTTACGTGCAATCTCCCTCAATGGTAAATCGCACAAGGTACTCTTTCCGATAAGTTTCTTCATTATAACTATGGAATAACCCAAACAATGCTAGCATGTGGCTATACAACTAAAAGTGTATTTTGACATGTGTTGTATACCTGAATTTTTGTTTATTGAGTTTCAGAAACTGCAGTGAGTGTTTAAGATTGCGTTTTTCTAACATAACTGGGGCCGTACCAAAAAGCCCAAAGACCATCTAACTATTCAGACAGAACTCTATAAAACTTAAGTTACAATGTAGTCTATATATTACCTTACATAATTATAATACGGTTCTTCTGAACAGAACAATGCCCATATTATAAGACACCCACATACACATTAATAAGTACGTATTATAAAAAAGTGAGAATAAAAAAGGTGATACGGGCTTACGGCATCCAAAGAGGAAAGAAAGTAACAAATTTGGTCCAGAACGGTTGCAGGACATATTTAGCAAGATAAGAGTGATCAACACCACTGTACTTGTATCTATGCAGTGCATTAATTCCATGAACACCTATATATCCCATCGGATATACAACAACTTAGCTTTACAATCTGCCAATATAAAAAAACAAATGTAAAAGGTGATATCATAACAGTAGACGTAATCAATCATCTTAAATTCAAAGAAACAAACTTTCTCTGCATACAAAGCAAATACCACTAAACTGGAACAAAAGATTGCAACCGTTTACTTTCTAGTTAATTAGATTTGTTGACAGATTGCAATGTTCAGTAACTCGGTTTCAAATTGCTAACACCACAAGCTTTCGTGATACAAGTACTAATATCAAAGTAATGAAAAACCGTAGATTGACACGTGCATTAATTCTAACAAGATTAGATACATAATAAATGAATAAAACATTCTATGTAACTATAATACACACACATACACAGAGATACATACAGCAAGCAAACACGTCTAACATGCAAACTAACCGGAAGCTGGAGCTTATACTTAGAGCCGCGAACTGTGGCTATTATTACTTTAAGTATAGGCATTTGGCAAAGTGACCGAAAACCGAGCTTAAATGCATTAAAGGTATCTAATTTATAAGCTCAAGCTAGTTTTAAAAAAGCTATTTGAAATAGCTTTGCTTACTTATTATAAAAAGAGATAAAATATAACAAGCTTTAAATTAAAAAAAAAAAACAATTATAGGCATCTGGTTCTCTATCACATTCCCCTTCCACTTGCATAATATGCTTCTAGAATCTTTTTTTTTTTTCCTTACAAAAATTACATGAATTTAACAAAGTAAAAAAATAATGCAAAAATAATATATAAATAATTATAATTTTAATAATAATAACAGATCGAGAAGGAAAAAATAAAATGTTTAAAAATTAAAATCTATAAGTGTAATGGATCGGGTGTTTTGGGACTAGTAATCTAGTATAAAGAGTAACAAAAACCGTTTACTATAGTAATATAATGGAGAATGACGGCAGCTGGATTACCTTGAGAGACAGAGAGAGTATAGAATGACGTCAGCTGGAAGACGACGATGCAGAGTTTTTGTTACACCGCCGGTTTATGTGTTTTCTGGTGATATTTTTAGGTGCACTACTTTTTGGACAGACACCGTATTTTCCTTTTTCTTTTTTACAGCTTTGCATTAATTATAGCCAAATTAAATATTTAAAAAATGAAATTAAATATCTTGATTAAAAAACGCCCCCATTTCCCCACCACTATTTTTTTTATCTCGACCATTACTACTTTTTGCAACGACCCTCGCTGCAAAAAGTGAAAAAAGTGCGGGCCCCCATGTCTATAATGGTAAATATGGCATAATAAAAGCGGGCCCCTGTCAGGGTCACTACAAAAAGTCTGATCGGGTTACCAAAAAAGTGGTCAGGTTACCAGGCACCTTAAAAAACTCTCGTCAACACGATTATAAATAGTTTCTTTTCAACGGCTTCCACGAGGTACATCTTGCAAGGAACACGAAGATTTAAAGATAATATTTAAATCTTGACCCTTGATTTTCATTCAAGGGCCAACCCAACTTGACTAGTCAAGTTAAGAAAACTTGAGAGAATCCTTTCCAATAAATTTCAGACTTTTTTATTCATAACATATTGGATTGGATTAATTAGAAAATACATTTTATTAAGAAAGAGATAGAAAGTTGAAATTTTGTTTTAAGTTCGAGTTGAAAAGCTTATTTTAAAAATTATTCGAGGTAAACCTAAAATTCATGATATTTAACTCGACTTGGATTGTAATTACCTAATGATGTGTAAGTGTAATACAACACACCATGTCGAGTGCGCTAAATACAATTAAAAGTTACTAACCAAAAGCTCAAGACAGCTTGAATAAGAGAATGATCTCAGCAAATACCATTTCATTTTGGTTTTACATGAATCATTACATCAAAACCAACCCAAAATTTGATTAGATTGCTACTTAACTAATTACTACCAAAATGACCCTCATGGTATTAGTAGCATGATGATATGTACAAACTACTACCATTGGAGACCATAAACCCCGTTAGCGATTTCAGTCAAATTCTTTCCACATCTTCAAGTACATGCAAACCCAACCATGTAAGGGTGCATGTCCATCATAACAGAGCCTTTGGTTGTTTTAAGATGAAATCGGTTCATAAGGGTATGATAACCATGGGTGTTTCAAAGCATCTGCGGCTGAAGGGCGTTTTTTGGGATTGACTTTAAGTAGATGAGAGACAAAGTCTAGGAACCCTTGGTCATCCATTGGTAGACGATGCCTTAAGGATGTCTTCTTGGGAATCAAGTACTCTAATCTGTTTGTCTCCTGAAGAAAGGAAAAAATGCATCAATTTCCGATAAATAAAGGTATGCCCTAATCCGTATGCACTCATCCATGCCATCATACCTCATTAAAACAAATGTAATACTTCAAATGCACAAGAAAAGGAAACTTGACTTTTGAACTCATAGCGAAAGAGACCATGTAAAAAGAAAGAAAATAAAAAACTATACCATACCTGGTTGCGCTCATAAAGCATGTTGTTTTTGGAGAAGTATTTATATGTATCCCGTCCTTTAGCAAGCATTTCTTGGCCAATTGGACTAATAATTCCAATTACTCGAGCAAGTAAAGTAGCTGGGGTATCATTCTGGAAAAGAACCTACAGCTCAAGAAACCTCATTTCAGTTTTCGGTATATTCATCGTAAATGTTTGTTGTAACATAAAACACATCACAGAAAAATATTTTTTATTGCATAACGATCGGATAGATAGGCGGCGAAACCGGCACCACTATCCCCAAGTCGCTCCCCACCCTACTGGTACCAGAGGGTCGGAATGGTGTTCAAACCGGTACCGGTCTCCTGCCTATGCACTCCGTCCAGCCTTATAAGATGCTAAGATTTACAAATAGATTCTTCGGTTACAACTTCAGGTGCCTGAAGCTCTGAACCAATAATATAAATAATAATTATAAGGTAACACGTTGGAAACAGTTTCATAGACGGTCTTGTAAGAACTAAGAGGCTTGTTAAAAAGCAGGTAATTTCGGACTTTTTAAATCAAAAAGAAGGAAAATGACAAAAATCAATTCAGGTCACTTTTAGGTTATGAGAACTGCCATTCACACGATACTAAGCTGGAGTTAATCACATTTTTGAAATAAATGTTTTTTCAATCATATTTAAGAAACACACTATTAGTTACACAGTTTAGAAAAAAAGTCAACAAAAAACATTTCTGAACCAGTCCCCTTTCAAAAGATTTACATCTAGTGACTTGTTACCAAGTAACTAGCTACTATGAACCAAAACTAGAGGTGGGTGCACGGGTTTGGGGGGAGGGGGACTTCAACCCATTTACTTATTTGGATTGTGTATTATCTATAAAAGGTCAGTATACCAAACCAACACATAAATGCGCGCGCAAAGCAAATTGGTAAAATCAGGATCTTATGTTCCTGTGATATAAATACTTACATTTCCAGTACAAAGCTCAGCCAAGATGCAGCCAAGGGACCAAATATCGATCTTTCCATTATATGGAAGCCCCAAAATAACTTCTGGTGCCCGATATGACCTAGACTGAACATAAGAGCAAAGATTATCTGTTTCAAAACAGCTACTTCCAAGATCAATGACCTTCACTTCACATCTACTGTAGCTCTTAACTAATATATTCTCAGGCTTCAGATCACAATGTATCAACCCAAGTCCATGCAAAAACTGAAGTGCCTCTAAGCACTGGATCGCTATTGACTGCATAAATGAATAGACAGATGTAAATGCTTTACTTATTTCTTCTCCTATGAGAGCCAGTGAAATATTAGATGTGACAATTTAGCAAATGTAGTTATGATGAATCGGTCTTGGTTTTGTTTCATCTCTATGGGTTCAAACAAGACAAAAAACAATCAAAACAAACTGAAAGTCACCCAGGTGTATGATTTACTGCATGCAAACATCTAAATCACTTAAGAAAAAAGATAAGAATTATATTTGTAATAATACACTTTTATAATAATATTTGGCATGCTATCTATGTATCTTAAAAGATGCGTTGTTGTGCGACCCAACCCATTTCGACCAGTACAAAAGTCCACCTGTTTTGACCAATTATCCAGCCCACCCATTTTACCACCTTTGATAAATAGGGTAAGCAAACCTGCAATCTTGGCATTGTAAAATAAACCTCCCCTCCAGATTCTCGATTGAACTTATGAAATTCGTATAAGTTTGCCTTGAGCAGTTCACAAACAATCAACAAATGCTCCTGAAAGTATAAACAGAGGCAATATTATATGCAAGTCAACACACAAGCAAAGCAAACATGTTCTGAATGCAAAGCAAGAAACACATTAATGCGGACCCTGTTTATAGTCGAAAATAATAACCATTTTAATGTATGAAACATAACATACAGAATTGTGACATAATTGTAACTAATAGAAAGTCACGGCATACTCGAAACAAATATAGGCATAGCTAACCAAAAAAAGTAACAAGTTACAGCTAAGAATCGTTTACCCGGTAGTAAAAGTAATCATATAGTCTGAGAAGATGATACTTGTCACCAGGATCATGCTTGTTGATGTATTTTAGAAGCTTTATCTCGTCAAGACTCTGATCAAAAAAGTCTTTGTTATTTTTAATGATTTTCACACACACATCCATGCCAGTGTGAAGGTCATGTGCTTGAATAGCTTTACTGAATGCAGCAGACCCAAGATACTCGGTAACGTGATAACGCCCGGCTATGACAGAATTTAAAACAACATTGAAATTCTTGTCCTCCTCGAAGCCAGTTCTGAGACACACATTAATTAACTAAATATGTAGTAATTAAAGCTAACCAATTTAGCATGTAATAGTAAAAATAAAAGGGTTTTAACTTTTAAAGTCCGGCCCATTATTCAGTTTCAACATGCAGCTATTTAGAAAATTTGTTTCAAGTTCACTATAGAGTGGTGGGGTTATCAAACAAAATAATAATGTGTGTACATATAATGCTTGGTGTTATGCTTCCATTCGGTTTGAAATCCTCAAATTCTAAACATCAAACCAAAAGGGCAAAAGTGCAAAACAAAATTTGGTTTCAGATCCAAACATAAGTTCATGCCAAAAAATCAACTTCAAAAAATTTTTCATATACATTGTGGTTTCTTCATTAAGTTTCTTGTCCAGACTGCAAAATGGGCACCCTTATCTGCGAGCTTCACCACCTTCTCCATAACGAGAACACCAAGACAATGAGGGTATTATCCCATATTTTCTTGAATCATAATAATGACAGCTCTAGATAAGGTTATATTTCCTACATACCTTAGTATTATATTGAAATATTCAAGTCACACATCAATCATTTCAGTATGAAGCATATGATCGATTGATCTCTTTTATCTATATCCACATTTTAGTTTTATATCTAGTTAAATCATATATATTTGTGACACCATGAAAATAGAGTCATGTGCAATAGACAGACCAGTCAATTTGGTCCACCTTGCTGATAATGTTTGCGGGTAGTGGTTTTCACTTAAAGAAACTTTTAAGGCTACATTTTCGATCCTATTATATGATCCAAAAAGTCTTGACTATATGACTAACAAATCATAGATACAAGATGGATGTATAATCCGCATAGAATTAATAACATCACAGATTCAGTCACAATTGAGATGCAACAAAAGACATACCTGTTTGTTCTGTGCACAATTTTAAGTTCGAAGATTTCATATTCCTCCTCCTGGGCCTTTATCTGGTTCACTTGCTCTTGGACAGCAGCAGCTTCTTCATCCTCCAGTGAGGCCCCTGGTTCTTCTCTTAAACCACGAACCTTCTGGTCCTCTTGATGGGCCCTTTCAGTATATCCATAACTTGTGAGACTGGAGGGACTGGAACTTGCCGAGCCAACAGCTTCCGCATCATCTTCATCCCTTGAGGTTTTGACAGGTGATGAACTACTACTTTTGAAAGTATGTAACCGATCATCACTTTCCTCAATGTCAATAACATTGTAAGGTTTATTTGGACCACTTAACGGCTGACCATCTCTAGGAGGTGGGAACAAAAATCCACTCTCACTCACATTTTTTGTCAATATACCTGTAGTTGTGGCTTTTCTCCTTTTGTCTTTCATATCTTGATCAACATATTTCGTCTTAGAATCATGTGATAGCATACCAACATCATTATCACGAAAATACTCCAACTCCCCCTCGCTACTACCTCCAACCAAACTCTCTTGAACCTCACTGCCAAAATCTGTCACGTCACTGTTGATCCCAACACCTATTGATCGAACTGAAGCATGTTGATCTTCATCTACACAAACATCATCCAGATGCGGCGTACCAGTCTTATCCGATATCTGGCCTTCACTTAACATAATGAGCTTATCTTTTTGTGTGACAAACCCCTTCCATACAGACTCTACTCGCATCAGACACAACTCCTCTTCATCCAACAGCTGTCCATCATACTGTGCAATCATATCATCTGAGTGACTGACTGGATCTACATTTTTTGAATGAAAAAATTGGCCCCCATATAAGTACGAGTCCTCATCTGCAAACGATTGATTATCATCCTCATTCTTTTCAGGAAATCTTCCTTGTGGATCTCGACTATTTTCATGGGCTGTTTTCTTTTCATTGTCACTCGGGTAGTCAACTTCATGAGCCAAAAACCAGGTCTCGTCTTCAATAGGTTGTCTCATGTAGCCAACATCGTCATCATCGTCATATTCATCAGAGTCCCAATAGTCATTCAGGTAATCAAGAGATTCACTCAACCCATCACCAATTACTGCTAAACCAGATATTGAATCAGAAGTGTCCTCAGTAATGCCTTGACTTACAGAGAACCAGTTGCCTCCTGCATGCCTTTTTCTACCTAAATCATCAAGGAGTAAATGGTAAGAACATCCCTGGTTATATTAAATGCATAGCATAGAAAAGGACACAAAAGGTAAATATTTAGCATGCTTCTATCAAACAATTTAAGCTAAAACACAAGTCAGATTATTTTCTTGCCCCGTATTAAAACTTATTATTTGTCATCACTTGGATTTTGCAAACATAATGCATGTATTTAGATGATGAACTCTGAACAAGCTACAAAAATAAACCTACACACTTTGTTTCGAGAACACTTTTAGACCTATACTCACTTTTAGACCTATACTCGAGCTCGGTCATCCTCCTAAGCAAACATCAATTGTTTATTGTGATAACATCAGCGTCATCTACATGTCTGATAACTCAATTCAACACCAACACACTTAACACATTGAGATCGATATTCATTTTGTTCGAGAGAAGGTTCAACAGGGTCTTCTTAGTGTTCTTCATGTCCCTTTATGGCTTTACGTTATAAACTGGCATTTGGCAGATATCTTCACCAAAGGAGTGAAGGACTACCAAGACTTATTTTTCATGATTTTCTATTCGGCTACCTCTTCCTTAGCCTGAGGGGTATATTAGATGATATATATATACACACACACATATAGATAGATATTAGATATGTTATAATGTATTAAACGATGGCAGTAACTAGATAATTGTAAAATGATATTCTATATATTGTATCAATGAGAATGAGAAGACAATCTTTTGGGCGACATTCTTTTATAAATCACCTTAATTCATGAATTATGAGAACTTGATGGCATACAAGAAACAAGAAAGTCATATTGCTTGTGTGAGTAAATACTAGTGACAGCAACTACATATAAGGCTAACCAAGTTAAATGTCTTCATAAAAGTTAAAGATGAAATAAATAGATGTAAATACGACTGCACCTGAAGAGCTTATTTCTTGGCCGATGGGAACATGCAGAAATGATCTTATATGATAAGAACTGTCAGCATTAAGGGTCTTTGAACCAGATTCATCACGTTGATGTTTCTCCTCCCAAATTATACTTGATGGTTTAACCTCTAAATTGGTTTTAACCGGTGGCAACCTGGGTAACTCTTCCTTCTGTTTTATTGAAGTGAAAGGTAAACCTAAACCACCAAAAGATTTCAATTCAGTATTTCCCTGAGTTGTTGCAGAGTTGTCAGGCTTTCTCATTTGGCCTTCTTTTTCTCTAATACCATATTTCGTATCATAGGTGGTTGATGCATTTCCAATAGAATCTTTATTTGCACTTCCAGCCCCAATCAGTGACGGCTTTCTATCAACAACAGAATCTTTTTCAACTCCCACTTTCAGATTAACTCTACTGATATCAGTCTTTGATTTAGAATAAACCTCATACTCTTTCACATCAGCTGTTGTAACATCAGAATCATGCGGGTAAAGATCACCCGACCCATTATCAGAATTAAACTTCCTCGTATACAACTCAAGCACAGCCTCGTCAGAATTACTCAATGACTTATAATTCTTATCCCTCGTCCCAATCGTCTCACTAACTCCACATTTCTCTTCCACGATATTTTTCCATTTACTATCCGGCGCATTCCTGTTTTCCATTTCCTTCACAACAAACTCCTCTTTTACACCATGAGAACTCTTCCTCATAACGTCTTCAAGTTTAAAACCTTTCAAAGACCCGTTTAAATCATCCCCGCGGTTACCCGTCTCACTTCTCATCGCAGCCTCGGTTTTCCCAAACTTATTACTCTTTAAAAAGTCTAGTATACCCTTAGCCGAATTACTCGACTCTCCCATATCTTCTTAACTCCTACAACACACCAAAAACACAAAAACCCTAACATTACATTCAAAAACACTATTTTTTTATTTAAAAATAAAATAAAATAAACTCCAACTTTATTACTCTACTTAGTTATAACCTGTTCAAACTCAGATACAACTTTCACATTTTCACCTCTTAATTTTAACATACACACACACATATACATATATATATATAGATGTATATATAAATCACAATTGAAAAGGCGACATTGTAGCCTCGTTAGATGCAATTTCTTATTTCTGGTGAATTTTACAACTTTTAAATTTTATTATATTATATATTTATTATTTATTATACAGTAATATAAAATGTATATACAGATAGAATTAAATAAGAAAAAAAAAGTGAAATTAAAAGAAAATGTAAAACAAATTAAAGAAATATACCGAAGTAAGTGTGAGTGTTTGCAGATCTTCTTTTGTTTAGAACTTCAAGAATGAATATATGATAGTAATTTTCTATTTAATTATAGATTTGAAGTTTTTTGTTTGTTTTTATTGGAAGTGTAAAGTGTCACTGGAAAGGAGGGAGATGACAGATGAGTAAGTTGATTTGTTTTATTTAATGCCGGCATCTTCGGGTTTTTTCCCTCCAATTGATTGTTTCGGTTTGTGCCCTATCCCATGATTAAGCATTTAAGCCCCACACTGGTATACTTACCTTTCAAAAGGGGTACGAACTAGCTAGCATCATTTTTTTTGGTTGGGGACTTCCTGTATCGGGTAAACTTAAAAGATTATTGATCATTAATGGTCGAGATTTGAATTTCAATGCCAGAAAGGTATGCGTCAAGGTGACCCTATATCGTCTTTTCTTTTTCTGATTGTTATGGAAGATCTAGCTTGTTTGACGCGGTCTACTAGGGAGGCGGGTGCAATCTGTGGCATCAGTCTTCCTAATCAAGGCATCGTTGTTTCTCATTTGTTATACGCGGATGATGTGACTTTTGTTGGCGACTGGTCGGTTATCAATATTAAAATGGTGACCCGCCTTTTAAGAGTTTTTCATATTTGCTCGGGTTTAAGCATCAATTTTTTTAAATCAAACTTATATGGGGTGGGGGTCGATGAGGTGGAAGTAAATGGAGTGGCCGAGATTGTTAAATGTCGGGGAGGTGCCCTACCTTTTACTCACTTGGGAATTAGAATTGGAGGAAACATGAATAAGATTGTGAGTTGGGATTTCATTTTTGACATCTTTGAATCTAGGCTCGCCCTGTGGAAGGCGAATTGTGTTTCTTTTGCAGGAAGAGTCACCCTCATTAAATCCGTTTTGGAAAGTCTGCCGACCTACTACTTTTCTTTATTCAAAGTTCCAAAGAAAGTGGTAACGGGTTTGGAAGTGATTATTAGAAGATTTTTGTGGGGAGGGACGGAGGAGGTGCGAAAAATCCATTGGGTGGCGTGGGATCGGGTGGCTTCTCCAATCAATTCGGGTGGTCTTGGTTTATCTAAACTAAAAGAGTCGAATCTGGCTCTACTTTCAAAATGGATACAGAGATATCGGAATGACGATAATGCTTTTTGGAAGAAGGTTATTGATGCAATTCACAATACTAAAAGGTGTTGGGAACCTCTACCACTCAATCGCTCAACTATCGGGGTATGGAAATCTTTAGTGTGTAACATCAACAAGGTCAAGGTGGCAGGGGTTGGTTTCAATAGTTGTTTTAAAGGTGTTGTTGGATGTGGATCAAAGATAAGATTTTGGATCGATATCTGGGCCTGTGACGAACCCTTAAAAGACAAATTCCCTCGGCTATTCAAACTTGAAAAGGAAAAGAAATGTTATGTTATGGATCGGTTTTGCAAGGACGATGGCAAATTTGGCAGCTTATGTAGATGGAAAAAGGAACCGTCTTTGTTTGAGGAACAACAAGATTTGCAGAATCTTTCGAGTTTGTTGGTTGGTTACACCATTAATGGATCTCCAGATAAATGGCTATGGGTGGACGGGAAAGATAATGTATTTACTGTTAAAGGAGCAAAAGCTTTTCTTAGAAGTCATCTAAGAACTAATGATCAATTCGTTGTCAAGTGGTCCAAATGGGTCACAAAGGATTGCAATATATTTATGTGGAGAGTTTGTTTGGATCGCATAGCTACAATGGAGGCCCTTAAGTACAGGAAGGTTGTACTTGAGAATGTGGAGTGTGTGTTATGCAATGGTGGCCTGGAGGAAACTGTGGAACATATATTCTGCTCATGCGAAATGGCTGCGATAATTTGGTTTAAAGTCAACAACTGGTGCAAGGTAAACCCTTTACTTTTCTTATCGATCAAGGACCTTTTCCAAGCTGAAACGACATAAGATTCACTACCCGTTGATGTCTTTGGCGTGCAAGAAACGACATAAGATTCAATGGTGGGAAACGAAACGTTGAAAATGTCTTCCTAGATATCAAGACTACGAGTTTTCTTTGGTATAAAAATAGATCGAGGAAATGTAACATTAGTTGGCAAGACTGAAATGATTTCAATATTTGTATGTAGTAGTGGGATGTACATATTGTATTGCCACTCATCGATTTGATGGGTGGTATCCTTTGTGAATAAAAGTCAATTTTCAAAAAAAAAATTAATGGTCAAGATTCAATTACAGTATTGTTTTTAAATCTTAATTATTGATTTTAATCTAAAGGTAGAGATCATCCCAAACTTGAGAGGATTTCTACCATTTTTATATTTTTCAATATATATATATATATACATATATTATTATCGAACCATTTATCAAATGAATCTTTTATATTAATAAAAGAGAATTATTTCTAGAACTTTTTTTCTTATGTAGCATGTTAACATTTTTTGTTAAGCTATTTTCTAAAAATTTATGATGTCATAATTGTTTTTCTTTATTTTCAAAAACTCTTTAAACTCTTTATTTTCTACAAATTCTTTTTCTTAAGTTTTTTAATTTTAATTTTATATCTACCATTGATTTATGTTAGTTACTTTTTCATCACCCTAACCAGTTTATATATTAATTTTTATCTTTATAAGTGTATTGCTATCTCCATATCAAACAATATACTTGTAATATATTGACAACAAATTACATACAACAACAACAATACCCAATCCGGCAAAAACCGAGTTTGGGGGAGGTAGAATGTAGACAACCTTACCCCTACATGAAGGTACAGAGGTTGCTTCCAAAAGGATTTCTGGCCAAAAAGAGGCAAAAGATAGAGAGTGTAAAAATTTTAGTAAACATACATGTCGGTCGAATATCGTCTGACTACATTACAATTAGAGAAGAATAGCAGACACCACATTACACACTTTAGCGCAAAATGGACAATACATAGTAAAAAGGGCATTTAAACCTATTAAACATGTCCATGTGCATACAACCAAACAGGAATCCAACAATTACGAGCGGTATGTGTAAGAACTCCCCTAAACCCCCTCCCAGCAAATCAAAGAAGCAAATAGGGTTGAACCAGACATACATAAAACTCTCCTAAATCACATACATAAGTCTATATATTTGTTCGTTTTAACTTTTTAATTAAGCGGCCCGGGTTGAACCCGGGTTTATTAGCTAGTTTTTATTTTAATTAAGAATTATGACTAAGTAAATTCTAATTTTATGAATCGAACCTTATAATTGGTTAGTAAGCTATTAGGTCAGTTGTCTTTTAGTATATACATTAGTTCATCTTGAAAATCTTAAGTTAACACATGTTAACCATCATCTACGATTCCGTGCTATGAATGTATAGATTGTTTCGGAGTGGAACAACCCAATGAAAATCAAAACGTTCGAGATGGTCTTTGTAGATGAATTGATATGTAATTTTCAAATTATATACTCTACATTTTTTGTTTCTTTTTTTATTTAACTAAAGTTGAAAAAAAGGGTAAACTGGAATCAATATTTATATGGAGTTAATTTTCATATGTTTTTATTTAGCTTTCGTATTCATTAAGTTGTGATATTAGTAATATACTTTTTATGTCATAATTATTAACTACCCATCCATTTGAGCACTAGTATATAAATAAAACAAAAAAGAAAATCAAATGATTGTCATTAGTTGGGGAATCACATACGTTTTTCTTCTCTCGCCTCTTTCCATCAAAATTGAAAACCAACAAGGGTGTGCCTATGTTGCATAGTGACAAAAGTATCGAAAAGCCCATAAGGATCCCTCTTAATAACTTCCAAAGTGACATAGTTGATCATCTAATGATATGTGCATAAATGGTTTAGCAATAGTCATCGCAGTATGTCATGGTTGCATGAGGCTTAGTCAAAGATTCATACTTCTCACATAACTCAAACGGTCAAAAATATCTATAAGGATAAAGGAAGTAAAATATGAAGATTGTATTAGACCATATATGATCTTTTAGACCACCAATGACTACATTTAAAAACGACGGTCATTAGACATCGTTAACTTAATCATCTTTTCTCACTAAAAGTTGTGGATTTTAGTTTTAGAACTTCGATTCAAACTTCAATTTAAAAGACTTAAAAAAAACAAAAAACTTCCACCTACATGCAATTATAAGAGTATGGTACAAAGTTTCAACTTAAGTTGTGTTTGACAAAAAAAAAACAACTATAAACAAGTTTTTGAGGGCCTAAAGCTATAAACTCTCTAAATAAAATCCACATTTATAAATAGTTATGTTTGGCTATGGTAAATAAAAATAAAACTTGAAAAAATGAGTCTCAACTTCAAACTCTACACCCAACTTTAGCTGTAATTTTAATCCAAACCAAGCTCTAACTCCAAATTACTTAAGAACAAACGTATGGTCATCTTGATATGCAAAACAAAATAACTCGAATTTCATAATAGTGTGTTTGCTATCTTATAACTTCTAATTTTAATATGCACATAAGTTAGCTTCTATAAGAAATTCTTAGAAAAAAACACATATGTATCACGTATAACTATATATGCTGCATAATTTACATCATTGTAAAGTGATGATGACATACAAGACCAGTCAATTAAATATGACTAAAGATGTGGCCCTTAACCCCCTTCAAGCTTTTAAGTTACTCTATTGGTTAAATTTGATCTATATTTGTGAAGCATTTTTTATCCTGTAATTTATTTACATGTACTCGTAATATTGTTTTCATTTTAGAGAAAAAACAATTTACAATATCCTTTCTTTTCGAGCAAATAACTTAAAAACACATCTTGATATTAATCTTTATTATTATCTATACTCCCTTATAAAGAGTATTGAATTTCTTAAATTCAACGTTTTTTTTCTTCCCAAAATACTCATACTTAAACATGATACCCTTATATGCCCTTTTTTCCCCATTCTCTCTAATCATTACACACTCTCATCGACTTTCTATCACCTTCTTCCGTCGTTGCTCTCCTTCTCCACCGCCTACCTCGCTCTCCACCACCGCCTCCCTTTTATATTGTCATCACTTTCTAGCCGCTGCAACGTGCGGGCACTATGCTCGTTACCTTTATGAAGCAAACTACTTTTTTTTTCAACTTACTATCTTTAAAAATACAAAATATCTTTAACTTTTAATATTTTTTCAACTCACACCGTACATCTACTGCATAAAATACATAACTTTACCGAATTCCACATATAGCATATGTGGGATATACACAATTGTACTTTCCAATAGGATAGAAATATTGGTTTCAAAGATGGTTGGTAAATCACTAAAAGTCTAAAAACATAAATCATGAAATGAAGATATATCATACTCTAATGCTTATACATTTCTCCAAACAATTAAAAGCTTTTGCATTCATAGATGAAATGCAGGGGATATGCGTCTATATGATATTATTTTGAAGTTTTAACTTATTTTTCAAAATATTTTATTATAAGAATACATATTACAATAATACATCATATCATATAATAGGAATACTAGTATACTACAATCACACAAAATCTATATCTATATTTATATCTATACTCTTTTATAAAATAAATTACTCTTTCCCCTTTTTAATTTTAAGAATCTGAAATGACACAATTACCATTCATCTTAATACATTTTTTTTTTTCGTTTTATAGACTGTTTCTAAAATGCCTTAAAAAAATTCAATTTCTATCTATCCCTCATGTAAAAACACATAGCAAAAACTCTAATTCAAAATTCGTCTCTCTCCTCCAGGCTCCAGCCTTTCATATCCCACCGTAACAATTCATTACATCTCCGACCGTAATGAAATTACTTTTACGTTAATAACCACATTATCACTGCCACCGTTACCGCCGCTGTGTTGCGCGAGCACCAATCTAGTATGTATAGTGATATCCCCACAACAAAAATTAGCCATCTACAACAATCATTGCTTTACACAGTTATACACTGTGCAGTAGAATATATACATATGTTGTGGATAGCTAATTTTTGTTGTGAGGATATCACTTTCCATGTATTAACATTGATCTATGGATGATGTATATGACGTCATTGGCGCTTTGAGCCTCATAAGTCATAAGTACGGAAGTACCTTCAGTCAGTGAGTTT
The DNA here is from genome assembly GCF_010389155.1 of Erigeron canadensis. Lineage (NCBI taxonomy): Eukaryota > Viridiplantae > Streptophyta > Magnoliopsida > Asterales > Asteraceae > Erigeron > Erigeron canadensis. Next base: position 31,829,162 of record NC_057762.1, read on the forward strand.
CACTATGATATTTGGGCCAATATATTGGTCTATTTATGATCTACAGATACATAGACACATTGTTGGTGACTTGATGGTCTATGGCCTGCAAGTAGTAGGATGTCTAAATTTTAATTTTTAAGCAAAAACCTTGATACACTCATTGTCATTGACTCATACACCATTAGTCGTTAACTTTAAATATACCGTAAATCTATTGCTTATAACATAAAAAGATCACTTATGATTATTTAATGGATAAAATTTATGGTGGAGTATAATAATCATAATATTTACGAGTAATATACAAGAAATTAACATAAAATATCTTTGAATCTTGATCTTAATGGTATATGTATTCAAGTTCCATGATAATGGATAATATGTAAGTGTTTGAATATTTGTATTGTCTATCCATAAAAAATGAATAAAAAAAAGAGAAAAATAAACAGGCATACCAAATAGGGTTCATTTTAGTGTGGCAGCTTGGCATATAAGGCCGGTGCTTATAAGAGTCTCGAGCGAGCGTCTCCATGCATTAGGACGCAGGACTTCTATTAGCAGTGATCGTCCACTTTTGTGCGTCTTGTATGATAGTCCACCAGAAGAAGCTGAGAGACGCTCTCTAGTGGGGTCCAGCAATGGTCACTTGAACTAAAATAATAATAATAAAAAAGATGTTTTCTTCTCAATACAAAAATAACGTCTATATCTCCTTCTTCTTTAAACCAACTGAAGCCAACCTCTTTTTTTTTTTTAAACGATCCGAACCACGTCCTCTTCTCAATTCAAACCACATCTCCCTCTTCTCAATTCAAAGAGCAACGAGTAATTCTTATGTTATCACGTTGTTGTTGTTTTGTTTTAAAATAAATTGTCGTTATGAATAATCGTTATGTTTTTTAATTTTGTTGTAACTTTTTTTAATTAAATGTTGTGTATTTTTATAATTTTAATTTGTTTTTTCAAATTAATGTTGTGTGTTTTAATGTTAAATAAATATGTTGGTTAAAAATATATAGTTATAAAAAATGTTAAAAGAATTGATGATGTGGCGAAAAAGTTCTGAAAAAGTTGTCCTTTTAAACAGTGAGAGTCCTGAGTAATGTGATACTGACTTGACAGACGAAAAGTCATGAAGACTCTCTGCCTATAAGCACATGCCTAACGAGCAAGCAAAAGCCAGCCTAACACAGTAACACGTTTTCATTCATGTGCACCATTTGTAGACTTTCAGTATTGCATCCACATAAAAATCACACATCATCTAGCTACTTGTACATGATACATACGGTATGCATAATATGATGACTGTATCTTTTTGCGTATAGAGAAAATATTTTGTGTACATATATAGCCACGAATCTTGAAAACAATGATTAATCAAATAATCAATAATCATGTTAACAATATTCTACTTCAACCAGAGGGAAAAGAACTCAAGATTATGTCTACAAAAACCTATAAGTTATCTGGTCTTTTAACATTTCGCCCATTGTGTTTAGTCCTTTGTTGTATAAATATATCATGTATACTTGTCGGTTATATAGACATTATGACAAAATCTATTACTTGCTACAAAATATAATTTTTTTTGTACGTAATAAAAACAATATTAGGGTATATTAAAGTTCTACATAATTACATATCGAAATAAAGGCCGCCAAGGCTTTTTATTATTTTTATTTTACCTACGCAATATATAATTGTACTTCAAACTATGAAATTATACTACTAATTACTACAGTAAAAGTTGTCTCGTAATGGCCATCGACAATTGTTTGAGAAAATGAACTAATTTAAGAAGACCTTGGACGATAAATCTATCTATTGTTGTATTTTTTTTTTCGAACATTCAGTCGATATACGACATCGAGAAAATCTCACCGTATAATGTTGAAGCCTTGCACGTTATCTAGACAACGAGATGTTGACCATGAGCCGTTATAAGTATTCAGAGGGAAAACCCCAAGATTTTGTCATTCCTAAGGATCTAACTCAAAACCTTGGGTAAAACCGGAAGTGCTTCTGACCCGTTGGACTGATCTATTATTTTATTTAGTATATGTATATATGTTATTTATATTAGTGGTTTAAAAAACAAAAAATTTGTCACATGTTTATTTGTGATTGGGCAATCAATTAAAATTTCATAGGGTTAGTGGGTTCTCCCTCATTTATGATGTTAATTGGAAAGAATGATTTAATTTTTTTTTAAACGATAAATTTGGATCATTGACGGACCACTGGAGTATCATCGTGTCACTAGGGTATTACCCGATCATATCCCAACTAAGCAATAATGTCACTACACCAATTTAGGAGGAAACTCAATAAATATGAGAAAACTCCCTATGTAAGTTTTGAACCTATGACCTTATGTTCACTAAACATTATTCTACTACTAAAATGCCATTAGGGGGGGCGGAGTGGATATGGGGGAATTTATCAACCCTCCCAAATTCCACCAATAAAATCCTTACAACTCAATTTAACCTTCCAACCCTCCGAACCCTTTTTACTAGCGGCCGATAAATTCTCAACCCTCCCAAATTTATTTTTTTTTTCTTTTTCCTTTTTTTTTTAACTTAAACAATTTAACAATAATACCTAATATTTTATTTAATATTTAAAAAACATAACATTACATAAACTAGTAAAAGAAAAATACGATGCAATATTTTTTTTTAAAACTAAATAAACTACATAATACTAAATCAAATCTTCGATCGGTGGTGGTTGAGCTGTTGGGTCATCGAGGTATGTCAAATCCACCGTCGATACATGCTCCGTTAAATCATACCGAAGACGATGATGGACATTTTTGTCATGTAACTCCCGTAGAACTCTAGGATCGTAAGCTGCAGGCACCGGTGGATCCATTATATGAACCGGTGAGATAACCCTTCCGTCGTCTTTTATGATCATGTTATGCAATATACAACATGTGTCGACGACTTTCCTATCTTCTCCTTATCCATAATCCGGATTGGACGTTCCAAAATCTTCCATTTTCCCTTAAGCACCCCAAAAGCCCGTTCTACATCTTTTCTCGCCCCCTCCTGCACTCGCTTGAATTTCACTTCCTTTGGATCAACTGGATGCGGATACGCTTTTACAAACGTAGACTACTTAGGATATATTCCATCAGTAAGCAAATACCCACGTCTGTACAAGCGGCCGCGTAAAGTGAATGACGTGTACGGAGTCGTTCCATTTCTAGTAGTATCATACAATGGCGACCGATTCAACACACTAATGTTGTTGTTTGATCCGGGAGGACCAAAAAACGAATGCCAAATCCATAAATCTTGTGACGCAACAGCTTCAATCATGATAGTCGGCACTTTGTGATCCCCTCGCGTGTATTGCCCTTTCAAGCCCCTAGGACAATTCCTCCATACAACATGCGTACAATCAAGGCTACCGAGCATACCGGGCAAATGGTGTCGCGCCTCATGCGCATTGTACAGCAAGGCGACGTCGTGGGATGTCGGTTTGCGCAAATACTCCCGCTTGTACAAATGAATAACCGCGTCACAAATATACTCGAGAGTTTCCCGGCTTGTTCTTTCGGCCATACATAGATAATCATCATAGTTGTCCGCCGGTTCACCCGTTGAAAGTAGTTTAATTGCCGACGTGCATTTTTGAATCGGCGAGAAACTCTTTCTTCCCCTCGCGTCTACTCCATCTCAAAAATACGGGAAAGTAGCTTCAATGTCGGCGACAATCTTCAAAAACAAACGTTGGCTCATACGGTAGCGATGACGAAACCAACGCTCCCCAAACTTTGGGTTTTCGCCGAAGTAGTCGCGCATGAGATTGCTATGTGCGGCTTCTTTCTCGCGATCGATATAGGTTCGGCTTTCACGAGAGCTTCCCGAGTTTTCAAGTTCTTCTATTTCGTTGATCGCGTTTTGAAAAAAATCAAACGTACTACCGGTAGATAATTGGGGAAACGGAGGTGGGATGATAAGTTCATCGGAAGAACTTGAAGACATTTTTAGGTGAAAAGGTTTTTGGGTTTGAATAGATATATGTTTTTGTTTGAGTTTTTGAAGTTAAATTGGTAGATGTATGTATATATATATAGATGTAAAATAAAGGAAAGGAGTTTGTTAAAATAAAAAAACAGAGCCAACGGCTCTTTTTTTGTTCCTGGGCCCACTTGTAGACGCTCCCATGTGCTTCTCTCTCCATTTATTAACAAAGGGTATATTACCCTCCCATCCCACCCCACCCCACCCCACCCCACCCCACCCCACCCCCAGGCTATTAGGCAATGGACAGGAAAGAATGATATCACATTTTTTATGCATCTAATTGAATACCATTATCAAATTTTTTAGCTACAGTAGTACATTTTAGTAAGTATCAATGTCATACTATTATTTTATGAGAAGAAGTAATAAATATGGTGCACAATAATTATAACATGTGGTAAAGGACTAAAGGCTAAAATACATAAAAAGAAAAGAAGTTTCTCAAATATTGAACAAAAACAAATCCAAATCAAATGGCCATTTTGCACCGTTTAAACTCCATAACCATATCAATGGAGCTATGCCCACAACTTCCATGGAGTTACAAATCAACCCCATCTCAAAGTTTCAATCTTTTTCTATCCACAAAACAACATCCAAGATTCTTGTTTGTGAAAAAAGTCAACAAAAGTCAACAGCATTGTCATTGTTCTTCAGTCTCATCATCTGGTCAACAACTACAAGAGTTAGTGGTTGATGATGGTAGTGGAGGTGGTGGTGGTGATGGTGGTGGTGGGTGGGATGGTAAGTATGAAGATGATAAGGGGCAGTTTGGTAATTTAGCTCAAGAGTATGGATGGCAAGTTAGGAGAATGGAAGAAAAGGATGATGAAATGAGAAATGTGGCTAATATTCAAGCAGAGGCTTTTTATGAGCCTGTCATTTTCTTCAATGATTATTTCTTTAAGTTCTTTCAGGTAACACCCTTGTAATCACTGATCACTAGTTTTTCCAGTTTTGGGTCTATCAAGCCAATTTTTTTTACTCAAATGTAGCGCCTCAATTACCGGGTTTTGGTTCTGGCCATTTCCGGCCTTCCCCACGATATATGTCTAGGATAGGATTTGAACCCGAGAGCTCTCTTGAGAAAATACATGACTCCTTATCACTATATAGTATATAGCAGTTGGTAATAGTCACTTCTACATAGGTCAATTATGGTTATGTTGGTATGGTATAGTCCGGCTCAAATGTCTAAACAAGTAAAACATAGATAACTGATATGAATTTGTCAAAAATAAAATGCTTCTTAAGCTGAAATGTCACAATTACTGCTTCGTCCTGGCCTGTCGTACAAGGATCAATTTTACTTCCCCACGTACCAGACTCTAGGTTGGGCTTAGGTAATAATGCTAGCATTGAAGCATTTAAATAATGTTAATTGGTTGTTTAATCTCCAACCAAATAAGGTAGTTGTTACTATAGAATTATGACTAACAAACCGCAAAGTTGACGCTAAATCATCAACCATTGTTGACTTATAGGTCGATTGCTTATCATAGCCTTAAACACTATACAACTAGAGCTTTTAAGCTATAGTTTATAGTTCTCATATAAGTGGAATTCATTTTTGGTTTAGTCTAAAAGCCTCACATACTATTTAACCAAACTGAATAAATTCCTGTGTTTGGCCCAGAAAGCCCCAAACAGAACCAAGTGTATAAGACATTTTATTTTTTATTTTAAGACAGCTCAAAAACAAATTCACACAATAAATTTTACAAGTGTTTGCAAAGTGTCAATCATGGGACTTGAACCTATAACTTATAAGACCAATTGGTAATTATATACCACAAGAGCTACAGCTCAAAAATACAGGATATCAAATATAATACCATCTACAACGTCGGTTTTAAAACCGACGTTGAAGGGCTTTAGCCCCGTCCTTCAGTGCTAAACCATTGGAGGACCAGCATTAAAGTCGGTTTTTATAGAAATAAAAGTGAGATAACGGTTGGAGATAACTTCTTTTTTTTTTTTTTTTTGGGTTCCAAACAAAAATAAACAACTTATTCAGATGATAATTTGTACCTTACAGGCAGAGGTGCTTTCAGGACTTCTTTACAGACTAAAAAATTCACCACCTGATAGGTGAGTGGTTTTTTACGCTTACCTTTGCATCATCTGTTTATGATCCCTCATTCTTACAAGAAATTAATCACTGATCAGCCTTTGTGTCATTTTATAAAATAAACTATCAAAGTATTAGCCATTTTTTATTAAGACGTTTTATTGTTACATGTAACCTACTTAAGACCAAAAAATAACTCAAGACAGAGTTCTTATTCTAATTATCAACGAATAAATTTTGTCAACTTTAATCAATGTTGATTTCAGATATGCTTGTTTGGTGGCGGAAGCAAGTGACAGTGAAGAAAATCAACAAATGGTAGGAGTTGTGGACGTTACGGTTTTCAGGGACCAATCTGTTCTTGTGCACTTATCGGGGGCAGATGAATATCTTTACGTATCAGGCATAGCTGTCTTACGTGATTTCAGGTATACCAAATATATTCATGTAAAATGTTTTCTACAATAACTATAACTATACTAGTATGCCAACACTGTTAAGTTAATTTGATATCAAAACACAATATACATCGATATAATGCATACATAATCATTTAACAAACATTGCCATTGATGAACATATAGGCGGAAAAAAGTTGCCAGTGTGTTGCTCAAGGCATGTGAAATGCTGGCTCGTCTTTGGGGCTACAAGTATCTTGTGTTGCGAGCTTATGAAGACGATATGGGTGCCAGAAAGTTGTACACAAATGCCGGATACAGCATTGTGTCGGGGGATCCTGTATGGACAACAAGTTGGATTGGGAGAAAACGTAGAATACTTATGATCAAACAATGTAGCATATCAAGAGAATAATGAATTGAATCCAAAAACAGAATGTCTAATTTGGGATTCAAGACATCAACGTTTGTGCTATTATATTGGAAGTACATAGTTAATAGCATAATTAACCTTACTATATTGGTAGTCTTTATGGAACTGCTTAATTTCCACTTCACAAAAATTGAGAGGTATAATTTGTCACCATAATGTCATTGTGGTTAACTAGGACTCGTTTGTGCGCATGATAAGTTGATAGTTAATTCGTTCGATTTCGGGGATAGAATTTGACCCTAATCAACTGCCTTTATCGTAAATTTATTAAATTTATTTAACTAATAAACTTTTCGTTGATGAGAAGTGGTTAGGAGTTAGAACAAACGTGAATGAAGTATATATATATATATATATATATGGGTGAGATATTTTGAGACCACTTCTTATTTTAAGACCAACTAGGACCATTGATTTTTGTACCCCATCATCATCTACTACGATATATAAGACTTTTTTGTAAAAACACTAAAGGCGCGTTTGGTTCACAGATTCTGATGGAATATGATGGAATTGGAATTGAATTCCATTCCGTGGTACGTTTGGTTGTCAAAAGATGATGGAATTTCATTCCATTGGAATGTAAACATTCAATTAAATTATGGAATCTCCAATCCATGGGGTTATTGGATGGAATTTCATTACTTCATTCTCTTGAATTTTAAAAAAACAAAAAATATTCCATCAAATTCATTCATTCGGAATCTAATTCCGTTGCAAGATTTCATTCCTTGCAAAAATATTCTGTGAACCAAACGCGCCTAAGACTTTTCGGCGACGGGCCCACCAGAAAATCATGTGTAACTTATACATGTGTAAGTTAACTTACACATTATTTTTCTGTGGGCCCGTCGCTGGAAAGTCGTAGTAGATCATGATGGTGGTGTGTAACTTACGAAAATCAATGGTCCTTTTTTGGACTTTTTTTAGTTGGTCTCAAATTATCTTTCCCCTATATATATATATATAGTGTTGGAACCACGTTAGTGTGACCGTCACTGATCATGTATCATTCTTGATATGATAATTGACGATAACTGAAATCCCTATGTCTAGTAAATATATAATGTTATATATATATATATACTGTTAGAACCACGTTAGTGTGACCGTCACTGATCATGTATCATTCCTGATATGATAATTGACGATAACTGAAATCCCTATGTCTAGTAAATATATAATGGGCTTATTTACTTTTAGAGACGTAGTATAGGGTTCCCATTAGATGATTGGAACTATGAGGACTAATGTTACACACATTAAACACCAAAGGGGTTGAATGTGTAAATACTCTCATTATAAATAGAGAGTCATAAACCCTAAGTTAAGGTGAATGAGACTCTAATCCCTCACTAATTTTCGTGTGTCTTCCTCATCTAATTCGAGCATAACATCAGCCGAATTCATCCCATTATTACTCAATCATCTTGTTATGAGAACCCGAAATCAATAACAATTATGCTTTATGCTCTTACAGGAACGATTGGGGATGTTTTATCACTCGAATCGAATCATGTTTATTTCAACATATATATCCTTTCAAATTCTTCATGAAGTCGTCTTTGGCTTTCGTTTCGATTATTTTTTGCTTTAAACTTGTCTTTTTCTTTTGCTTTAAGAGGAACCATCGCTTTCTAAACAACTGAATTGTAACGTGTATATATTTATTCATTCTTCCTTTTATTCGGGGTCTACGTGAACATCCTACATTCCTTTATATACGTTTTAGTGTCTTTTAATTTATTAGTTGTGAAGTGGCTGAACCATCATTATCTTATGTGTAAACAAATTAGTATTTTCCTTTTTTGCTTTAACGTTCAGGGCTTGAGGCCGCTCCCTTTTTTATACAGTCAAACGAGACCAGCTCTTTTTGTAAGTTTAAGTTTTTGTTCAATTCCAATAGAGTGGTTCCATTTGTCTAATTGATCCTCGTCAAGGGTTATTAACCCATCGAGACAAACAAATTGTTTTGTTCTTTATCGAGCAAACCTGGCCTAGCCTGGCCCGGCCCTGCCCGCCTTCTTTTGTTACTGATTATGTAACGTGTTCTGTTTCTTTCATATTTTTACAAAGGGAAAAATATATGTGTGTGTATGTAACTTGTGACCAGCTACTATTGTATGAAAGAAACTTTAGTCGGGTTCATTGTATGTAAGTAACCTGCTAAAACTGAATGAATCGTGTAAACAAGCTGATGTGGAGGTCTCTCATTGGGCCATGTATCAGATGTCTGGTGGTGCCACGTCGATTTCTTACACGATTCATTCAGTTTTAGCAGGTTACTTACATACAATGAACCCGACTAAAGTTTCTTTCATATAATAGTAGCCGGTCACAAGTTATCACACACAAATACTTTTCCCTTTTACAAAAGTTTGGTGAGCTCGTTGAATTCATGATGGGCAAAAACCATCGCGCTTGCCATTTGTCACTAGCTAGCTTACCATCGCACATGTCACTAGCTTAGCATAATTTTTACAAGTGCGTACATAGCCGGCTCAATAAGGTTATTGGGTTAGGCGAAAGTTTAAGGCCACCAATTTTAAAAGGCCCCCAAATTTACATCCATATTTGACCCTGGGTAAAACTACTACACCATTGTATATATGAGTATCTCACAGAAAACATACTAGTCTTAAATCCAACGCTACCAATCACCAAGTTTATGTATGCTAGTAACAACAGTCCAAGTGTCCAGCATTTAATTTCTTGTTAAACTAATCTTTATTTGTGTTTTTTTTTCTCCTTCGAATGGTGATATTAAATTTCTTTCTTTATTACTGCTTTTTAGTTAAATTAATTAAATTAATATACTTATATATTTGTAATTATATATATATATATATAATGTAAATAGTTTTCAAGTGTATGTACATGCATTTTAATAAACTATTTTTGTTTTTGTTTTTATTTTTTTTTTCGGTTTTACTTTGCATAAAGACTAAAAAAAATTTAGTTAATGACTTTATAAAAGGCCCCCAAAATTAGTTTCGCTTAGAGCCTCCAAAATATATATAATTAAAAGTATATATGTTATATTAATGACTTAACAGGTCCGGACCTGTTAAGACACGATAAGTTGTCGCGTCTTAACAGGCCCGGACCTGTTAAGACACGATAAGACAAGTAGTATATATATGGACATGTTAAAGACACTTTAAAGACACGTTAAGACACGATAAGATACGTTATCAGGTCTCTTATCGTGTAGCTCTTAACAAGTCTCTTAACAGGTCCCTTATCGTGTAACCTATTAAAAATCGTGTCGTGTTCGTGTTTGGAAAAACTGACACGAGCTATCGTGTCGTGCTAGTGTTTAACCCTATCGTGTTCGTGTCTTATCGTGTTCATGTCTTATCGTGTTCATGTCTTATCGTGTCGTATCGGACACGTTATGCCAGCTCTAACACTAGACTCAACATTTATGGACCCTCATATAACATCATAAAATAAATCAATTTGTATTTTTCTTAATATCATTGTTTGTTAAAATAGTCTTTTCATGATGTCTTGTACATCCATACCTAATGCTAAACTTGCTAAAAAGATTATGAAATTTCATTAAAATCCATTATATCCATGTTATTGAAGAAATGAAAATAAAGTGATTTTAACAATAACGCCGATAAAATAAGTGAAAAAGAATTACACCGAATACAAGGTGAAAAAGAACTTTTATTTTTGTTTATTTTTAAAGTGTCACTTTTTTTTTGAATAAGATTTCATTAATCAAAAACTAGCAAGGAGTTAGTAGTTACAAGAAAAGAGCTTTCACAATTACACTAATAGGAAAAAAAATACACTGTTTATCCCATTCGATCCGTGGGTGATTTAATCGCAAAATATAGAAAGCTTATCATGTCTTTACTCTTAAAAATACTTAGAGAGGGTATGATATAAGTGAATTATAAGTAATGGAAATGTAGGAGAATGAAAATAGTGGGAAAGAGAATGAGTATTTGGAAAGAGAATGGATTATGTCATTTGATACAAATAGATAATGAATATAATAGAGAATGAATATAAGAGAAATACAAAATTTAATTAACAATCAATGCATGTTAACACATATAATATTATCAAAAAAAATATTATTTTTTTCATTTCCACTCATTATCTACAATTTGTAAATAATGAAAAACATTCCCACTTTTTCATTTTCAATTTCATTCTCCAACATAACCAAACAAAAAAAAAAGTATTTCTCATTTCTTTTCTTTTTTTTTTTTCAATCTTACTAAACACCCCTTATCTATGACTGTATGAGTCAAAGACCTTATATGTACGGAAACATGTTCCATTTTAACTAGAACAAGAACATTTGATGGTGGTTTGGTGAATTAAAAGAATTGATAACCAATTTTATATTTTTATCTTTAGAATAAAATTTTATATCGAAAAACATCTAATAATTCAAAGACAACAATAACGGGTAATGGGGAGTGGGAAATAATATTATATCACATGTACATCACCCATTAACGAAAGATACAAATTAATTATTACTGTAATTATTACGGAGTATATAACTATAACTATACAAAAATTAAACCAAAAACAAAACGTGGTCTTATCGCTCTATCTCTATTATTGGTGACTAAACAAATCCAAGTTGTTTCGTCGTCACTACCAACAACTCCATCGGACCAAACAGGCATCACCGGTCTTTTTTGACCTTATTTGCCCGAACCCGGTTCAAGATAGCAGTCTTCACATTCTTCCAAAACCCGGCCCTCCTAGCTCGGCCTCTCATCGACCCAACCCGGCCAATACAAGAAACCCTTGGTGACTTGGGTTCGTTTACATGCAAAACCGAACTTTTGACTTGCACCGACCGGTTCTTAAACAATCTTAGGTTATCTTGTTTTTCATTCTGTTTAGATTTGGTATCTGAGCTATGATGACCCGGTTTTTGTCCAAACCCGATAATAGTCGTTTGTGGTTTAACATGGTTAAACGAAACAGACCGTTGAGAAGACCGGGTTTGACTTGGATCAAACTTATTAGAAACCGCCACAAGTTTGACTGAAGCTTTGCGTTCAATAAACGTGTGGTGGTTTAACCAATCTGTTACTTTGTTGTTACTGACCCAAAATGAGTCTGGCGGGTTGTTATCACATATCCCGTCAGGGTTTGGGTCAGTATCTAACACAATCTCGTCATCATGACGATGAAGCTGACTAGATCGCTCAGATAAGTTGCTCCGAGCAATCTTATCAGCTTTATCGTCACGAGGGAATTCGTCAAGAATATCAAGCTTTAAATCATTGTTTTCGTGATCGTGATTATCATCTTGAGAGTTGGTGATGGTGGATAAAGTGTTCTGACTATTGTCGTTGCTGATGATATCATAATCATTATCATTGATAATAGTGGGAATGGAATTTGGGATTAAGGTATTTGAATGCATGTAAACTTAATGTGTTTGTGTGTGTTTTTGAAAGATTAGGTTTGAATAGGAAAAGGGGAAGAAAAGAAAGAACATATATGTTGAATTGCATTTGTTTGATTGCTAAAAAACAAAAATGAATTATCATTTGTCTAGCAAAACGTTAAAGGTTTAAAGGTTGATTAATTGTTTATTGAAATAAGATCTTTTACGTGTTTTGATAAAAGATCTATAATAACATATTTATATTTTGTTGATATTACAATGATATCTATTATTGATTTAAAGAAATCTGGCTGTGATAGATGATCGATTCAAAAAACTAATATATTTATCTATATAAATATTAAAACAATAGAATCTTAATTTTTTAAAACCTTTTAATTTAAAACTATTTTTAAAATTTGCCACATAGGATTTTATCCTATGTGTCATCTCTATAATTTTCCACAATATTTATTTATTTATACAATAAAAAATATTAAATATATATTGGTATGTAAAAAATAAAATTATGAAATTAATAAAATTGATTTTATTTCTTAAAAACCAACATTAGTTTCATATATAGATTACATAATTCTGTCGACACATCACACCATTGTCATATTTTTTTTTTAAAGTTGGTTTTTGATTTCATCTTCAAATTTTTTTCGACTTTTAATATGAAAAGTAATTGGGTTGTTAATTTTTATGTGCTTTATACATCATTATATTTCTCAAAAAATTTATATGCTTTAATGTATTATTACATACTAGATTATTGTCCTGCGTAATACCCGGGTAAATATATTTTTATATTTATGTATATCAAAAATACAATTTTTTAATGGTGTCTCACTAATTTTATTATTATTTTCATTTGACTTACTCGTTACCATTTGTTACAATTTAAGTATGATTTTAAAAACCATGTGGTACATTATTGATTAAATCCGATTTACTTTTGTTGTCATAATTGTGTTTAGTTATTATCATTTATTAGTATGAGTTCATTAATAAAACTATAGTAAGCGAAATAATATACACAATTACTATCAATTTGGTCAACATTTTTACGTTTTTGTGTTACATAAATACATTTTCTGTAAAGTATGTTAATTTGTGTTTAAGGTTTATGTGTGTAAGAGAGAAAGTAGGAAATAAGGAATAAGTTGGCTAAAATGTTATTTTGTATTACATGGTGGAGGGGTATTTATAGGCATGACATTTGCTATAAACCCCCTCACTAATTACATAAGAGCCCTTGTCTAATTATATTACAAACCTTGTTCCTACACATGATTAATTCAAAGGACATAACTATTACATAATTACAAAACAAGCTCTAACAAATAATAAAAGCTAACATTTTCGCCCAAGTGTTGGTCACTTTTTTTCTTTTCTTTTTTGAAAAAAATTTCAAATCATAGCATTCATAGTTATATGTTTTTTTTATAAAGATGTAAATAGTATTGTTTTTTATGTTTATTTTTTTGTATCTCATAACCTTAATATATTTAATATGCACGGGTATTAGCCGGGGTTGTAAGCTAGTATATCAAAAATACAATTTTCTTAAGTAACTATTAACAAGTTTAAATGTTCAATTTGACTTAATTAACCGTTCTTTTTAACCTTGATAATTCAACAAACATTTATTGTATTGCTATTAAAATTTTACTGATTCAATAAATTATCAAATGTCAAAAGTTATTGCTCATCCATGCCACCACAAATATCTCGATGTCATTCGAATTTTCATGTCATATCATCAAAAATATCACACATGACACATTCTCTAGACCACTCAGTTGCGAGATTGCCACAATCAAATCAATGATCATCTAAGAATCTTGTCTTATTTTCATTCGCAAATGTTCCTTAATAACATCTTAAGAGGCTAGCAATGGAGTGTACGTGAGAGAATGAGGAAGATATATTCGCCCAAATACTACTACTATTTGTTTTATCTTGGAACGAAGACTTGGAACTATGGATTACATTGATGATTTTACCTCTAACGACATCCAGATTTTGAACCACATTTCATATCCATTTGTACGTAAATGCTAAATTAAGAACATCTAGACCACCAAAACCTAAACCACCCACATCTTTACTTGACAAAATCTTTCAAGTTGATCCATTACATTTCATTTCCCGAGTTTGACCCCATAATATACCTCTTTCACCCAAAAAAAGTGTGATCTTAATTAATCGAAATAGAGAAAAATAATATATCCTAAATACTCCAAGGAACATTTATTCTTGAATTGTCGAGTTAAAATCCACCATAGGCAACTCATTAGTATTGAGTTTAGATATCTTTCTATAATAACTGTGCAAAACTTACGAAATATAACCATGGACGAGACCTCACTCCAAATTTAATACAATGCAAAAAAAATTTAAACATATATTTGTAATTTTGTTCCTAAAATATATTAATAAATAAAAATACATACAAACGTCATCTTCGCTGTCATAAGCCTCTTCTTTGGAAGCACATTACTAATGTTGGAAACATTAGTTTTGAGATAATTTTCTTTATTGTTAGAGTAAATATCTTGAATTGTTTTGATTTTTAATAATAATTAAAAAAAAAGTTTGAAGAAAGGGTTTTTTTTCTTTATTTGGCTAAATATACAGTACATTGATAATATAGTTGTATGTAAAAACGTTATATTTTTTTCAAATTCTTTTATAATATAATCACAATAGTTATGCAGACAAAATATGTGCAAGCTAAATTATATATCATTAACTTTGATAACTATTTTATTTTGTTTAATAGAGCGTAATTTCTCCATCACCAGATACTCCAACATTGTATATCGATATTAAAAGTTGATGTTCTGAAAGTCGACACTCACCTGAGCTAAACTCGGCGTTTTCAACACGATCATTGATAATATGACTAAATCCTTCGTTAACCAAATTTTTTAGGGGACCATTTTTAAAATCAACTTGAAAAAGAGAGTTATATTGATCGATAAGTTATTAGAGTGTATATGGTATCTTAAAATTTTCGTTTTACGTGATGATGTAATTAAAAGTTTGAACTCATCTAATGATCTTTGCTTCTCCATAAAAGAATTTAAAACTCTGTTATATATATAGGGGTTGAGTATTGTAAAATAAGTATTAAAAAAATAAATAAGACGAGTTCTTAACCTTTAGATCATGTTTAAATTGATGCACGAAAATTCACGAAGTAATTGATACACAATGATTTTCATGATGCACGGTGATTCTCAAGGGAGGAAAATCTATCGTTTTATTTGTTTTACTCTAATACTTGTTTATTTTATCTAAAACATATATATATGTATACATATATATTGTAGAAACATATTTTAGTATATTAAAAGAAAGATATTATTAATATGTATAGAATAAAAGAAAGATATTATAAATATGTATAGAATAATGATAATGGTAAATTAATAATAATAGTTTGAGTCTTTTACAGTAAGTATTCACATATATATTACCTTAAAAAAAACTCATGCATGAACAAAATTATTAATTATTTTGAAATAAATAAGTAACAATAATTATATTTAATTCAAGATGTAAAGGGGGATTTTTTGTCTAATCATATAAAGTATAAGTATTAATATTGTCATTTAATAAAGATGAAATAATTAAATTTGATCTAATGGTTATAAATCAAAGATGAAGTTCATCCAAGGGTTCCTATTTGTTTAGGAATGAATTTAGGACCTTGTTATATATATATTGGTAGATTAGTTCATGTTCATTTTTATTCTTTTTACGTAGGTTATTTTAAATAGCCGCACATCGTGCGGGTAAAAGACCTAGTATATATATATATATATAGTAAAAAGATAAAATGAGAACTAATAAAATGTCAATAACTGCGAGAACCTTTTAAATTAAGGGTAATTTCGTACTTAAATAATTATATAAAAAATAAATACTAATTGAATTAAATGAATCCTTAAATATCTCCATAAATAATGTTTGACCTATTTTTTCTCATTGATTACAAATTTAATCAGCCATTTTTTCTACGTATATGTTGTATTTTTCAAATTGTTTACTTAATAACTTAATAAAGTATATTTCCACAGATTTAATTGATTAAAATGTACTAGTTTTAATGGTAATAAAAATAATGTGCTTTTATTTTGTACTACTCGTATATAAAATGTTAAAAATAAAATTGACACTTTGACACTTTATATTCCCATAATAATAATTTTAATAGTTCAAGTAAATCAAATAGTAAAATCTTATTTTTATAAAGTTTATATGCAAACATCATCATACACATATAAGATTTAAATATAAATCACGTTTATAATTTATTAAAATTGTGTAATTATATTACATTCACATATTAAGCCTTATTTATAAATTTTTTTTTTCCATGTGAACATCATCATATACATATGTTTACATATGATCATCATCACACACACGTGTAAATTAAAGTTGTTTGCATGTGAACATCATCACACACGTGTGTAAATAAAAGCTGTTTACATGTGAACATCATCATACACATGTGTTAATAAAAGGTGTTCACATGTGAACGCAATTGTTTTTTTAAAATACTTGTAAATTTTGTAAGAAGAAATATATATATCTATACATTTGTGTACAAGTATATCAACCAAAAAATTTATAACTTTTAAAAAGTATTTATTTCCGTAATTTATATGTTTACATGTTAAATATGACAACACATTCTAATCCTGTATTATTATTTTAATTATTATTAAAAATATTATTGAATTAATAAAGTTAAATATTAAAATATAATAGAAAATTTTTTATTTAAAGAAACTATATATTAGTATATTCTTTACCGTATTATTTAATAACATTATTATAAGACTCTTAATCTAAATAATATTATTGAATAACTTTGAAATCAAAAAAAAAAAAAAAACGAGTAACTAATTGGGCCATTTATGTGGTTGCCGAAATTGTTGGAGCTTGTTATGGAACTGACGGGTTTCTTTAATTATTTTATAATTCCATCTTTACCCTTATATACATTTTACAATCATTTATTTATACTTTAAATGCATATTATTAATAGCCATTGATTATTTCATCCAATGGTTTAAAATAGTTCTCGTAATTCTCGACAAATATTTAGTTCTCGTAATAACCTAACTTTCTCTCTCTCTATATATATAAATATATATATATATATACGAGAGCAAGTACCCGCGCGTTGCAGCGGTGAGATGATGGGGGTGATAGGTCATAGAGTGTGATAGCCAAATGCCTTAGCCGTACGGGCTCCGCCCCCGGATTTAAAAATTCGTCGAAAGTATATCGAATGACATCTCTAATGAAAGAGCATGAAATTTTAAGAACGCCCATATAATTTTTATAATTTATCGATGTACGGTTTTTGAAATAAAAGATTTTGAATGAATTGGAGGAATAAATGATTTATGGAGGAGAGAGAAAACAAATGATTGATTGAGATTCGAGGAGAGAGAAATGGTGTTAGGTAAATATAGAATTGAAATATGAGCATTTTAGGAAAGTAAATGTTGAAACTTAAATATAAACGAGGAGATCTGTTTTATAATATAGTATATATATAAGCTTTAAGCTCACTATTAAATAGTAATAACCTGAGATCTATATATATATATATATCTATATCTATATTAAAAGAGTAAAGAATCCTAGCATTTTAAAGCCCTCTTCAAAATTAAACCTATTTTAAAACATTGTCACCTAGGATTACATCATATGTGTCATCTCCATAATTTTTTACAATATTTATCTTATTTATATATGTCAAAAAAGAATTTAAATATTAAAATAAAGACTAACTAGTTAATTAACCCGGGTTCAACCCGGACATATTAACAATAGTTTTTTAAAAGCGTATGATCATCATGCTGAAGTTGCGACGACATGGATTGAGTCTATTCTGAAATATTTATGTGATTATTTACTACAACATTTTTTAGTTTTGATAAACAAATGCATATAGCTACCTTTAAACTTTTGTATATCAAATATATTTGATGTACTTAGACAACAAATATTAATATATTTGATGATAATTTTTTTAACTTAAACTTCTTAAATCAAGCTATTTGTTTTTTTTATATAAGATACCTAGCATGTAAAAAAAATAATATATAGTTATATATTTTAAACTTCAAAATATTCTTTTTACTTGAAAATAAATAGAAATATGTCTATATTTATTAAAGTTTCATCAAGACTTAAATGTAAATTATAAAGTTATATGAAAAATTAATAAAATAATTAAGATAGTGTTAAGATGGATTAATTTTTTAAAAAACTAAAATGTTGCTAAAATAATTAATAAAATAATTAAGATAGTGTTAAGATGGATTAATTTTTTAAAAAACTAAAATGTTGCTAAAATTATAATTTTAAATATGATGTTATAATTTCTAAAAACATTTGTAAGAAAGATTGTGAGTTTGACACATAAGAAATTTTCTACAAAAATCTTCTAGAAACAATTCTCTTTTATTTATTTAAAAGATATACAAAATTAAAAATATAATAGTTTAACTTTGGATATACGTAGGATTCCCAAGTACATTAAACTAAATAAAAACTTTATATACACATAATTATAAGAAAAAATAACAAAATCAAATCCCATATCAAAATTAAAGCACGTACATTTAAAAAAATAACATAATCAAATCCCATACCAAAACTAAAACAGGTATAAACTTAACATATATTTTTAAATTTGAAAAGTATTTATTTATCAAAAACATATAACTTTTTATGAAAACCTATAATTTGTGTTTTTATCATTTTTCTTATTCCAAATAATTTCCTTATTTGATGGGTGAGAAACCATTTTCTTTTTACGTTTTATACGGGTTTTTAATATTAAAAATATTTACAATCTTTACTTTTTTTTCAACTTTTTTACCACGCGCACATCGTGCGGGTAAAAGACCTAGTATATATATATGTATATATATATATATAAACTTTTAAATTATTGAATGTTATATTTGTTTGTTTAAGTGAATAATAATTCTGAAATATAGGAGTAGAGAAAATCATAAAACGAATAAAAAAGCAGCTTAGTACTTTAGTAAAAGTATAAAACAAACTAATGCCTTTGTTATTGCTTAAACTAAAGTGTATGTTTCATTCAAATGCTATTTTGGTTAATACAGCATACAAGTTTGATAGTTAAAAAAAGTCGAGTCAAACCAAAAAAAGTTACCTAGTAGTACTCAAATGAGATTTAACAGAATTGGATGAAAAACGTGTTCCCTGAGTTCTTAGAAGCTTTTAAGAGCTTCAAGTTTTTATGAAAAGGTTCCGATGCTATAAAAAGCTTTGTTTGATCAAAGAGCTTTAAGCTTTTAAATTTGATGGAAAAGCTCTTTTGTTCAATGATACTTACACTAACGTTTAGAAGTGGCTGGAAGCTTTTTATAAACCAAATTACTTACATACCCTTTAATAGAATTGTGCGAGGCCTTGACTGCTACAACTTACAATTTTTTTTTCCACGTATACAAGTCTATTGTTGACAAAAATAAAGAGTGGGTTTTTATTTGGCTCAGAAAGAATTTTTTTTTTTTATATATATTTCTATATATTAAATTTTTCATCTATTAAGATTAACAAAGAAAACTATACCATTATGTTAATTGTTTTGAAAATACAATAATATTTTTATATTTGATCATAAATAATTTAGAAAATACGAAGGCTTCCATGTTCAAAAACCAAACGTTTGTTCATTGAATACAAGTAAACCATTATGTTCATTTTAGTCATTTTATATATTTTATTAAAAGTTACAGTCACTTTGCCAAACACTTAAATATATCTAAAAAGCTCCAGCTATTAACTTTCAGCTACCAGCTTGCAGCTATTAGCTAGTTTTACAAAACATACCCAAAATATCTGGGATTTATTTCAAAGGAATATAAGGGGTAATTAATAATGACGTCTCTTTTGACAAAATTTGTAACTATGAATTACTCCGTATATATGTGGTCAAATCAATACTGCGTATTTAATAAGGCCATAAACATTACACAAATTGTCCCGTTCTTCCATGCTTCCAAGATTAAATCCACACAGTATATTACAAATTCAATAATATATATATTATTATAGGTGCTAAACACCACTTTTTAAGAGAACGTCTATACATAATTATCAATTTGACGTAAACACGCATTATAGGCAATCATGTACTTATACGGGAAGTATAATCTTCTAATTTTATGTTAAATGAGACAAGTTGGTTTTATTTCTTGAATGGGTATGATTAAGTTGTGATTTAGTCATCTAGAATTGATTTTGGTTGGCTTGGATTCTT
Organism: Erigeron canadensis; assembly: GCF_010389155.1. NCBI lineage: Eukaryota > Viridiplantae > Streptophyta > Magnoliopsida > Asterales > Asteraceae > Erigeron > Erigeron canadensis. The sequence goes on from NC_057762.1 coordinate 31,849,804, forward strand.
ACCTGTTACTCTGTTAGACTTAATTCTACCAGTGTTATCTGCTATTGGGCCAAACATGTTCATGCCAACTTCATGGTGAAAACATAGGCTGCAGACCTGCAGTGCTAAGCATACCCATTGTCGCTACTGTGCTATTGTGCCAAGCAAGGGATCAGGGATATATATATATATATATATATATATTATACTAGTCCTAATACTCGTACAATGTATGATAGTTTTATAAATTAGTGATAAAGAAATTTGAAATATGCCCCATACATGATTCGTGAGTATTAAATAAATTGTGGTTAAAATAAATCGATGATCGAAGCTAAATTATAATAAGCAGTAATACGTATAATATATGTTTAGTTAGAGTTTTGGATTTACCTTAAACTTTTAATATAACTTATTATAAAGAATACAAGTAATAGGAGCTGAAAAATTGCAAAAGAAAAATATATAATTTATTAATGAGAAAACGATCAATTAAATAAGGTTATATATAATGCCTTTTGTATTAATAAGTCAAGAGTTAGAGTTTAATTCTGTTTAATAAGAAAATTGAATTAATATACAACTACAAAAAAGCTTATTTAATAAAATATATAATCACAATGACACATGTCGATTAAAGATTACGCCATGTGTCGTTTCATTAAAATCTCAATCCTGTTTAGATTATTGGTAGATATTTCCTATACATTAATCGTTTTTATATTCATAGTTTAAGGATTTAGTAAATAGGTTGTATTAATGATCATGACTAAAACGACACTTGTCGTTTTAATATATTAAAGAAGGCGACAATTCTGTTTTAGTTTATTGGTAGATAACTATAACTAATACTAATTTAGTATCTACTAGTCTTCAGACCCGTCTAATGGACGGATAGTCTAAATATATATATATGTATATATATATATATATATCAAAATAATAAATTAACAAAATAGGAAAAAAAAAATAAAACATGAACAAAACAAATTTAAAAAAGTAAACCTCTTATAGTAGAAGAAAAAAGTCATAATCAAACTACAATTGACTAAATTAAAAGAGAAAAAAATCATAACAATTCAATATAAGATAATAAAAAAACACGAACAAAATACTAAAAATAAAATTATAGTAATATAAAAGAACCGTATGATTTTTTGTGTTCGAGAAAATTACTTAACTGATTTGTTTATTAAAGATAAATAGGAGATGAATAATATGTATGAGAATGATTAATAAAAATTTAGGTTATATATAATAATTTATTGAGATAAGGATAATATATATTTTTAAAATTTAAAAAAAAAATATTTTGATAGAAAAACATTTATGATAGAATTTTAAATACAATTATTTATTTAATAAGCTATCAAAAAATTAAAAAAATCTAGAAAAAGGAGAGACCTCTAGAAAAAGGATTGTAAGTGTCATTTTAATTAGATAATGACGAAACTTGACTTTCAGTGTAAGCCACAAGGACTGTCAACTTTTTATTGAGATTTTTTATAAAAAGTATAATTTTGTTAAAATCATTTATATAAATTGTAAGAAAATTTAAAAAAAAAAGAAAAGAAAGAACAGGTGCTTTCTCACGGCACCTCGCACACTATCTATTATCTGTTGTATGGTGAAAAAATCCATGTAGTTACATTGGATACATGCTAAACATTTTTTAAAAAGATTAAAGTTTACGTTGACATTAATCAAATACAAAATTTTATGAATAATCAATTAAAATTTGATGACAACCCCCGGATATATGTTGATCAATTTTGATGATCAGTTGAAAACTTAAAATCCCACACTCGTGAATTAGTCAAAATTTCAGGCCCAATATGTCAAAGGCCCATCGGTTGATCATCATATCCATCACCATCAGTCCAAATTTTGGGGCTAGTAATATTCAGGCCCATCGGTTTCTAGAACTAGAGCAAAATTACATTCGATATTATATATAGACCTGAATTGGAACGCACGTTAATACCATAATAACTCGTAATACCTTTCTCATATTATAAAATATTCGTAAACTCCATTTTCAGCTCGATCGATCGATGGCAAACAAACTAGACATCTATTTTCCTGATGAAATTGTCAACAACATACTTATTCGATTGCCTAGAAAATCTATATCGCGATTCAGATGCGTATCAAAACATTGGAACCGTCTGATTTTAAACCGTAACTTCAAAGACTCAAGATCATGCGAGAAGATCTTTCTCCCGCCGGGCCGATTTTTCAAAGTTATAGGCAAATCTACTAATTGCGTAATCGCTGATATGGTGACGGCTGATCCTTGTCCTTTTCAAGGTAAAAACCTCGCGGTTGGTGGAACTTTCAACGGGATTGTTCTTTTAACTGTTAGAAACCCTAAAAGTTTTTGTAAGGTTGATATCATGTTATACAATCCTTTAACTAGAGTGTACAATAAAGTCCCCGAACCACCACCTAATTCGGTATCATCATCCAATAAGTACTCGATCTCAGCCCTTGGATTTGGTCATAGTGCAACCCGCCAAGATGATGATGATTTAAAGATTGTGACACTCGGAGGAGTTTACAGCGACGTAGAACGCAATGCCCAACGTCTGCTATCACTTGCACGTCCACATTGTTCACTTTCATTATTTGGTAATATGAATGATGATGATGGTTTTCGTAGATCATCGTGTCGTTTTACGAGGGATGTACGTGCATTATATATGAATGTCTATAGCTTTAAAAACAAATCATGGAACAAACTGAGTGTAGCCGAACCATATGTGACTTATTCTGAGTTTTCTACGTACGCTGGCACGTTTTTAAACGGATTTTTGTATTGGATTATTACATGCAACACCGTTGTTCCTAGTACCGGGTATTCGCACTCCAAACACTTTAATGGATCCCCGAAGGAGATGGATGCAAATGGAGTTTCCCTCTTAACTGCGCGCGAATATGAACAAAAGACGTGCATCCAAACACTAAAAAAAGGTGCTATTATGAATACTGTTAAGAAAAAAATCATTTCCTCCGAGAAGTTGATACTAGCTCTAGATGTTAAGAAGATGATGTTTTCGGAAATAAAGTTTCCAGATCGTGACGACGAGATAGCGTTTGATGTTTTGGGTACAATAAAAGGTCGCCTTTGCTGGATTACGTGGAACAAGCGTTATCCCCGACGCTATGAGTTATCGGTAATGAACGACAACAAACAAGGTGGTTTTGAGGGAAAAAGTTGCTTGACATCGTTATCACTTTCGGTGCCTGATTTTCGAAATTCGTTCAATGCTATGTGTATTTTTGATGAAGGAAAAATCATGATGAAGAATAAATACACAAAGAAGTTCATAATCTGCGACTTGTTGAAAGATTCATATCAACGGGGCGTATATGATTATGAATTTGAGTCGACAGATGATGATAACAGCCAAGTATGGAAAAAACAAGTCATAGAATATGAGCAGACCCGGGTTTCACCATTTGATCTACTTAATTAATTTCACAGGATCATCCCTTTGATCAAGCTAGTTGTGGTAATTAAGTGAAATTATAATTAGTAATACAGATAGATTTGGTTTTATATATTAGTTTTCTTTAAACATATATACAATTGCAGACAAAAACAGTTATTGATACCATAGCTCGCATGATTTGTATATGGGTTAATAATTATGTATCCAAGTTTTAGATTTTATCCGGGTTTGCGATTTAATCCTCATAAGATGTTTTCTAATTATGTTTTGGCATAGTATGGTCTTTTCCGTTCAGTGTAATGTAGTTCGTAACAATTAATATATAATTTGCCTTGATTTAATGATCATACATAGTTAACATAATCAAGTTTATCTACTTTACATATCATTATAATTATAATTAGTCCATTATTATCATATCAAAATGCCTAAACGCTTTACAAACATGGTCCTCCCTTTTCCAACTTGTGTTGATGCATTGTTTCGATCTGTGATCAACTTGATGTCATCAATTGACCCGTTTCCTCGTTAGCATGAAACATAAGTTTTTAAGAACCTCGGTAACTGCTAGTAAAAACACAAAATCTTATATAGGAAACATCTCACAGCATGATCTAAGTTGCTTCACTTCAGCCTTGCTGATGGTTTGATCACCCCAATCGAGCCTATCCATGAGTTGCTTTCTACTTATGATTTATGTTTTTTTGACGGGTTTTGCTAAAAGGACAAAAGATACATAAATACTTATGAAAAATGAACTCAGAATGTTACACTAATGTGTGAGTTTTTGGGGCTTGTTCAGTTGTTCATATCTCAGAATTGCTTTATCTTTAAAAGACTTTTTTTTTTTTTTTTAAATTTTTTTTAAAGTTAATTAATTTTGGGTCTGTACTTGGGAAGGACCCAATCAGGTGGGTTATTAAAACCAGAAATTGAATTGAAGCCTCCTCTCCTCACAGTCTCAAAACATTGGATTAATCTAAAACCATTAGTAAAAAGATTTAGGTGGTTTAATCCATGAAAATTAGAATTCTGGTTTCTTTTAACCCGTTTATAACCTGTTCCTCTTTTAGCTAACTTTTTTTTATTTAACTGTTTGTCATAGAACATATGTTACACAAACGGATCGATGGCAAACAAATTAATTAAGAGGGATATATATATGAAGTGAACACATTTAATTAATTTGTAGGGTTTAGCCTAAATATCATTGTTTGTTTGGCCCAACTTGCATAACATTTGTAGGGTTTAATTAGCCCATCCATAAATTACACGATTTTGATCTTAACGCTTCTATATATGCTTCTTTTTAATTTTTACGTAAAATCCATCATCGATAATGGCAGACAGCGACATATATGTCCCTGATGAGATTCTCGACGACATACTTGTTCGAGTGCCTACAAAATCTTTGTCCTGGTTCAGATGCGTATCTAAGCATTGGAACCGTCTGATCTCAAATCCTGAATTCATGAAGTCCTTATCAAATCGAAAAATATTTGTCCCGGCCAGCCAATTTTGTCAGACGATAGAAAAAGTTGCAAGCGGCGAAAACATAATAATGGGGTATCGTTTGGTGAGGGCTGATTCTCCTTTTCAAGTTAAACAACGATCAGTAACAGTGGCCGGAACAGCCAATGGGTTAGTCCTATTAGTCCTTAATTTTTGTCCATTCACTCCAGCATCTGACGTAGTTATGAACCTATATAATCCATTGACTAGAGTGCTAAAAAAGGTCCCCAACGCACCTTTTATCAACAAGAACTTTGCGTTTGGATTCGGTCATGGTGCAACCCAAGACGATTTAAAGATTGTGACACCACTCGAATTTAATCTCTCTAATAATAATTGGTCATTATGTTTGGGTGTCTTCAGTGTTAAAAACCAATCATGGAGCACAACTAGGTCAAAATCTTCCAGGTTCTGTTTTCTTTTTAATCATCTTGCTGGCAAACGGATATTTGTATTGGAGTATACGCAAAAAGGATCACTTTATGATACTGGCTCTAGATATTAAGGATATGACGTTATCCGAGATAGAAGTTCCATATGGTAGAGAGCAATTTCACCGTTTTACTTTGGGTACAATATATAAATGGATGTCTTTGCTTGCATTATTTCCATTACGGATATCAGTTAATAGTTATGAAGGACCATGGTATATGGAAATCACATTTCAAAGAATGCCCGACTGCGACACTACTTTCAAGGATGCCTTCTGAGGCATTCCGAGTAATGTGTATTTTGGACGACGGGAAATTTATTTTGAAGAATCGCACATGGAACAGATATTTTATTGTTGACCTGCTGAAAAATACATCTGAACCCATTCTTGTCTGCACAGATTATGATCAAGAATTGACAACACAAGCCATAGAATATATATGTAGAGAGTTTTTGCAACATCTGAAGCTGATCTATGTTTATGATATCTTGGTTTAAATTAGTTTCTTAATTAGTTAGGGATCTTCTTGTATGTCAACTGAAACGGGCATGATCATGTTGATGGGTCAATAAGGGTCTAATTAATTATGCATAGTGTTACTTTTCCCACGTTTTGCAATTTAATCTGCTAATTAACTTAGTGTTAACATTTTCTTAACCCCAAGACCTCAAATTGTTAAAGCTGTTAGATGAATTACTCTTACAATGTGACCGGGTGTCATACATTTATAGCTTCTTTGTTTTATACATCACACTTCTCGTATATGACGTTCTATATTCATGTTTTTCTGTTTTGATATACGTATATAGTTTATATTTGGATATAGCGTAAGAGAACACACATGTGTCGCATAATATAACATTGTTATTCATTATGTAACGCATGAGTTTAATCTAGTTTAAGAAAATATTCAAAATAAAAGAATTTCTATTTCATGTAAACATAATTTTTAGTTAAATAAATAAAGTTCAATATCTTTTTAAGTATCTTTCGACATAGGGGCAAAGAGGGCTTTCCACATAGGGGCGTCTTTTGACATGTGGCGGAGGTTCCCTTTGAAGGGAGCCCTCCTTTTTGTGGGAGTGAGACTCCCTTCAAAGGAAGCCCTCCCCCTTATTTTATTATTATTTTTTGTTTTTTTTTTGTTTTATAAGTTTATATGTAATAAAAAACATATACTAAAATATAAAAAACACTTTTCAACACTTTATTTCAAATAAAAAACAAACAATACAACTAAAACTTATTCCAAACATCACACAAGACAACAAAACGACTAATTATCTCTAAGTCTCGGATTGTTTCAGATCAATTCCCATTCCTCCAAGTATTGAAAACCGTTGTGTCAAGATACCGTATTGTACTCGGTCAAATCCCTTGCAACCATTGCATCGTGTCCATCGTTGTGACCTTCGTTCACACGGTTGAACATCATATTGAATACGTTAATGCTTGTGTGCATGCGGCGCCATTTAGCGGACACCGCATCGGAATCTTGATATGTCGATGGTTGGTTTTCATATTCAAGGAAAAGAGTGGTTACTTTCATCCAGAACGTTTTGTTCCTTTGAAAGTTATCCGACAACGGGTCGTTTGACACCTCGACCCAAACTCGTGCCAAACTTATTTCTTCGGACCGGGTCCAAACTCTTGCCATTTGAATGATTTTTATATATTGTAGAAAGAAAAGTGAAAGAAAAAGAGAAGTATGTATAAAATAAGAAGTGAAGAAGGGTATTTATAATGGAAAATGGTTAAAGTAAAAAAAAAAAATTTTTTTTTAAACAAAAACTAGCCGTTTTAACGTCACAAAATTTTGAAAACTGGGGCGGCAAAAATTGATCGGCAGGCAAGTTTTTGGGCAATTGCCGCCCGCCGAGACGATGTAGCAGGCGGTAAAGGGGCTGCGTCGGGGCTGGGGTTGCCTCACTCCACATAGCCTTAGCTCTGTCTAGCTGGTTTGGTCGTGTTGATGGTTGCCTTTAGCCATTGGATGATCCCGAATGAAGTTGAGGCTATAAAGTATTTAGTTGTCGTTTAAAATAAATTGTGGCTAATTTTGGAGTAGGGTAAGTTAATAGATATACTTTTAGAAAATGTTACATTATATGTATCTACAAACAATTTACAAATAATGGTTATAAACAAATATGACATATGATGTGGACTTAATTAATAAAGAAAGAAAAGGAATGCTAAAGAATGACTTAATTTAATTTACGGAGTATTTGTTTGTTTTATATGTCTAATTCCACATCATATCTCTATCATATCTTGGATTTGAGATAAACATCGGTAGGGTTTAGCCTTTAAATATAAATATACCCAAATTACAATTATATATTATACTAGGTTTTTTACCCGCACGATGTGCAGTTATTTAATTGAATTATCAAAGGTTTTAATATGATATGATAATTAAAATTTGGTTTAGTTAGCATAATATTAATGTTAAATATGCTTGAATATCTTATCAAAACTTAGATTTATTAAAAAAATATATATTGAATATAATTTTAAAAGAAAAACGATGGAATTAATGTCTCAAATAAATAATTGTAATTATAATGTTTGATTTGATATAATGTTTACCTAATTAATTTAAATCTATCTAAATTTAAATTTAAATAAATATATATAAAAAAGTTTGGAGATGACACATAGGATAAATCCTAGTTGACAATTTTTTAGCATAACTTTAGATTTGAAGAAGCCTTGAAAAGGCTAGGATTCATACTCTTTTAATATATATATATATATATATATATGGCTACCATAGCCAAGAGAAAAAATTATTTTAAGAGTGGATCTTGACCATTGAAAATCTAAAGAAAACTAATCTAAGCCATTGAAATAAAAAATCAAAGTCATAGTTTTATATATATAGAAACTTGGTAATTTATATACAACTTTTACTACATATGCATACACATTCCTGTTTAATCTATGTGATTGAACATTAAATATAGAATGACAAATACAATATTAAAACTTAAAACTTAAATACCCAAACATGGAAATGTTTAAATTCTATTATACATAACACCGAGAGGCAAGAATGACAACCAAAAGTATACGGAAAAAGAAAGTAAAAAATTTTCATTGTGCTTTACTCAAACATTCTTAGTTAATATAGAATCTTTATAAATGGGTAAGGATTTGATAATTTCCACTATAAAAATTACAAACCTTTACTTTTCATTTGAATACATCGTAAGTTTCAAGCAGCAATGAGATTCTACTGTGTTTTTACATTTATATTTTTCCATATGACATTGCTTTAACTATATATATATATATATATATATTATAGAGATCAAATGAGAATGTACCTTAATGAGAGAAGAGAGAGAAAGTTCATTTTTTTATTTTTTTTTTAGTTTGTTTTTTTGAACTTTTTTTCCTTTTTTCACTTTTTTCATTCCCTCTTTAATTAACCAATTTCATATAAAAAATTTTAAAAAATATTTTTTTTTCCAAAAGGGCATAGCCCGTAAGCTATAGGCGAAGCCTCTCAGACCCATGATAGCTAAGGGCGAAGCCGTTAGGTAGATCACCCCATCACCAATCATCCCTTATGACCTATCAGCCTCTATGACCTATCACTCCTACCAGCTACCCCTTATTAATATCCTTAAGGGCGAAGCCTGTACCGTACTCTTACATGTATAACTCACTAACTCGGGTTAGAAATTTTTATTTTTATTTTAAATTTTTTTTATGGATTGAATTAGTTAATACAAGAATGAAAAAAGTGAAAAAAAATGAAAAAACATATAAAAAAAAACAAGCTAAAAAAAAATAAAAAAACGGACTATCTATCTCTTCTCTCCTTAAGAACCTTCTCTCTGGATCTCTACCACATATATATATATATATATATGTTGTACATGTTTTCTGTAAAACGTTCAAGACATCGATCACGTCAAGAATGAAAAGAAGAATGAATTTGCATGTGACTTAAATGAAGTTCGTCGTCTTGAATGAATTGTAACTTATAATGTTTAGTAAAATAATTAATTATGATTCTTTTTTTATCATTTATCTTTGTAGGATGAGGTTGATGGTGTAAGAAAGACAATCTCAAGAACAAGAATCTCTTAGTCCTAATTTATTATATTATTTAATAAAGCTGATTATTCTTTCATTTACATTGTTGTAGGTTCGTATTTTTTGAATACTTTAATTGTCAATTGATCAACTTTTAGAAGTTTTAACATCAGTATTTGTTATGCTTCAATTTTTTTATAAATTTTTTATAATCTTCGCAGTTCAGGTTTTAAGAAATATTTAGAGATCCGTTGCTATTTTGTGTTTCTTTTTCCAAATAATGTAATTGTAATTGTACTTTTGTTATGTCATTAAGCATTTTGCTTAATGACTTTATTTGTAATAATATTACGCAGCTCTAGAAAGAAATTATGTCACATACATCTAATCTATTAACTTTTATATTTTTTTCAATAAAAAATGGTATGAATATAAACTATTGCAAATATGATTCTAGATAACACTTTGAAAGTTACAAATCAAAGAATTTTCATTACAATTTAATTTATGTAATATGTATCCAGATTATTTTTATTTTGTTTTTAAGTATTGAACGTTTCCAAAATTTGATACATTTGGTATTAACAGATAATTCTATAAGAAAAAGATACACATTTGTACGAACTTTAATAAATCATGCTAAATCTTTAAAGCTACATGAGTTTATGTTGTTTTGAGTTTATAATTTCGCATTATAGATGAAAATAAAATTTATGTGAAAGAAAATAAATAACTTATTCAAAAGTTCATGCTAATTAATACTGAAATCAACTTCCACTTTTTATTCTTATTATTATTATTTTTAATGATAATTGTCTTATTGTTATTTAGACAAGTTTCCTAATGGTAATTACCTAAAACTATTAAAATATTTTAAATAAAATTAACTAAATATATATAACCCAGTTAATAATCAATAATACTATTAATCTTATGTGGAAGATCTTAGTTGATATCAATTTTTAATACCCACAATAAAAAGACAACAAATTTGGATTTTGAAAAGAATAATCAGGTATAAAATAAAAAAAAAAATCCGAATCCACAATTCAGGCAAGTTTATATCAATTTCCTTTCCGAATCATGATAAATGCCCAATCTTCATTAATATCATATCTAAGTCTAGAAATGATAAATATACCTGCGTCCGATGGGAAATGTGATACTCGAACTCATTCTAACTGGGGAATCTCCAAGTTGACCAAAGGATGGGCACGGGTATAAAGATGTAATTTCATTGGTGAGGATGGAGACAAAGATGGAAAACAATAGATCCCCTAAGCTACCATGTAAAAACCCGGAAAATATATGCAAAATCATTTTTGATTTTAAATGGTTTTCTTTGTATGGAACTCATTTGGTTTTGTCTCAATTTGTTATATAAAATCATATATGATTTTATATAGGTTTTCCTTAATGTATGCGTAAAATCATTTTTAATTTTGAATAGTTGATTGTGAATTGGTTTTTCACAATGTATGCATAAATCATTTTTGATTTTGAATAGTTCATTATATAGAGGATTTTCACACTGTAAGAGTAAAATAAAATATGATTCTAGGTATAAGAACACAAGTAACCAAAACCTCAATACAAAATCAAACTTGATTGTACAATACAAAGTTACAAAACACAAATTTATAAAATCTATATACAAAATCAAATATGATTTTACACATACAGTTTGAAAAACAAAAATCTCTATAATTTCTGTACATAATCAAATATGATGATGAACATAAAAGTAAAAAATAACAGATAACAAATCGAATTTGATGTTACTCATACATTTCCACAAAACAAATGGAGTTTATATCCACAAACCTATACACCAAAAAATTTAATTCAGAATCATAAAGTTGATTAAATCATATTATCAAACATTGATTTAGACATTTCATCAAACACCTTATGCAATACTCAATCAAATGTGATTTGATATTAAATCATGTGTGATTTTGAATAGGCTTATAGATATCGAACTCAATTTTTTTTTGTCTAGATATAAGAATAAAATCATATATGATTTTGTATAGCTTTTTCACACTATATTCTTATAATCATTTTTTGATTTTAAATGATTTTATTTGTATGGAACTCATTTGGTTTTGTCTCAATGTGCTATAAAAAATCATATATGATTTTGTATAGCTTTTTCCCAATGTACGCGTAAAATCATTTTTAAATTTGAATAGTTGATTTTGAATAGGTTTTCATACTTTATGAGTAAAATCAAAAATGATTTTGAATAAATTTCTTTATATGGAAGGCATTTGGTTTGACTCAATGTGCTACACAAAATTATAAATGAGTTTGTACATAATCAAATATGATTTTGTATAGGTTTTGAAACCGTATAGGTAAAATCAAATTTGATTTTGTGTAGGTTTCTTGGTATGGAACTCATTTGTTTTGTAAAAATGTATGCATAAAATCAAATTTGATTTTGTATAGCTTTTTACACTGTATGCCTAAAATCATTATTGATTTTTACTCATTTGTTTTGTCTCAATATGTGCACAAAATCAAATTTGATTTTGTATAAGTTTGACACTATATGCATAAAATCAAATTTTATTTTGAATAATTTTTTGATATGGAACCCATTTGTTTTGTCTAAATTCTTTATACATAATCAACTTTGAATACATAAAGTTGTAAAAACTGAAATCACTAAAAATATCAACACATAAATACATAATCAAATTTGATTGTACGCATATAGTCACAAACACACAGGTAACTATAAACTCAATACAAAATCAAATCTGATTGTACAAACAAAGTTACAAAATCAAAATATCTAAAATCTTTATACATAATCAAATTTGATTCTAGACATTAAGTTGCAAAAATAGAAATTACTAATGTAACACCCCGACTACGGCGGAAACACGAGATGCCACAGAACGACATGGTACAAAAGATTAAATGGAAAACATCATAATTAAAGTCTTAAAATCATCCCAAAATAACCGATTACATAGTTCAAATTCAATTGTTTAAAACCATTACATAAATCCAAATCCGAATTAAAAAGATACATGTTTGCATTACAAGCCTTCAAACATCAAACAATTACAACATCCAGAGGCGGTCCATTAGCAAACCTACTGCTCTAAACCTGAAAAGCATGAAGAAAAAGTGTCAACTACGAGAGTTGAGTGAGTTCATAGGTTTCTTTTTAACTAGCAACATATACATATTAATATACCAATTATGACCAAAAATAAAGAACCACCAAGAAGGGTCTTCAAATATCTTTATGAATATTCTTTTCCAAAAACGTACGTTCAAATCTTAATACTCAAATCTTAATATCCAATCATTTCAACTTCAATTTCTTTTAACCACGAGGGCAAAACTTAAATAGCTTTTTGATGAATAAATACTTGAGCCACTACTACTACCGTTTTCAAGTCCAAGCTTTATAATACTTCTTATCTTTGCACAAGCTGTCAATCAAGTGCCTTACTTATACTTGGGGTCGTGCCATGAGGACGACCGATTAAACTTACGTAGCTAGAACACCCTAATGGTCGGACCGGAAGTGATGGTCATCACGAAGGCAACCAACCTTCCACCGTTACGCTCTGGATGGGTGAACGACTCCTAGTTGCGCAACTATCTAACTACAGGCCTCCCTTAGGAGTAAATAGTAGTGTACCGAAAAGAAAACGGGTTGACAGAACTCAAGTTCATCATATAACAATTATCACTTGGAACATACGTTATAACTTCATATCATAATCATACTTATCAAGAGTCATTTCATATATCAAACTTTCTTTCAAGAAACACTTCGTATATATGTATAAAATAACTTTACTTATCATGCTTTTCACCCCGAAAGTTAAACACATAAAATAGTTTGAAAGGGGACTATGACTCACTTGATTGGAGGGTGTTAGGGGCTGATCAAGTATGTGGAATGCGCCTAGTGGTGTCATTCCTCAAGCAAGCCTAAACTATGGTATTCAAATATACACAACGTAAGTGTGTGTTACATGAATTAGTAAACTAGATCATGAGATGTATGCTAGTAGGCTTGCCTATCTTTGGTTGTTACTTAATTATGGAATCAAAGTGTATTATGATGTTCAAAATGTTTGGTTAAAATTAGAATAGGTGATAAGAGTAGTTTTCGCGTTATACGTTTTTTTTTTTGCGCGTTTATTGGAATTTCGGTAGTTTGGCTTTGATACGCATGATTTCTTTTGTATGCTTAGCTTTGTAATTTTATTTGATATTGGTACTGTAATATTATGAATCTTAAAATATATTTTCTGATTTATATTAATTTCCTTGATTTATTATTATTTAATTAATTATTTCTTCCATTTATTCATTAATTAATTAAATAATTCTTTATAATTATCTTTTAGGTTCTTAAATTACCTTTAAAATTCATAGATAATTATATTGTGATTATCTAATGATTATTATGCTTTTAAACTTGTAAGGTTATATTTTATATATTTTATTTAAGCTTTATTATTATTTATTTAATAATAGTGATTAATTTGTGATTTTAACTTAGTTATTTATTCTTAAATCATATGAAACTTGGTTCTTTTCTTGTAATTACTTTTCTACAGTAGGTTTGAGTTATTTTATCATTGGTTATGTGAATTTGTCCAAGTTCATGATTTATATAATTTATTATTGATTTAATTATCCTTTAAACCCCTTTTAAATTCATTAATTCATAAAAACACTTAGAAATCACCACAAGAGTTTTTGTCCAAAAATTCCAGGCCTTTCTAGGCACCTTTTATCACTAAAAATTTATAACCATTCAACCTCTCTTGTGTCCTTATAATTTGAGGACTTTTAAACATGAAAATCGTTTATCGAAATAGTGATTTTTGCCTCATTTCTTAAGCAAATTAAGTGCTTCAAAAGGGATTTTTGTTCTTGTTTCATTTTGTCCAGAATATCCATCATATTTTGATGTTCCAAGTCGTGATTGTGGTAGTGGTGTGATATGTGCAATTTTGTGCTTTCGGTTGGTGATTATTTGACCTGAAAAAGTGATTTTTAAGTTTGTTATTGTCTTGAACCAACCAAGTTGAGTTTTGTAATATAAATATCAATTTTTCACAGTAACTTTGTGATATTTTCTTGGTCATTTGATTTTGGTGCAAGTGGGTGCTAAAAGTGCATTTTTACAAGTTTTCGGTTTTCGATTTCAAGCCTATTTTGACTTGTTTAGTTCCATAATCATATTTTTGACATTATAATAATTTTTCCAGAATATTAACAATAATATTAACATTTTTTTTTCCCACTTATGACAAGCCTAGCTTCATCTCACAATCCAACCTTCTTAAATCTAGCATGCATGCACTTAAATCAACACTTTTAAGCATAAATCTTTATCCATCAAAAATCCATCAATATAAAAGTATATTTTTATGAAATATTCCAGAAATATATATGCAAATATTATATAAAACATGTTCATCTTTTTATATAAAAAGTTACTTAACAAACTATCAACACATATCCACCTTTTTGGTGCTAACTTTTATAGATCCAACACTTTAACAACAAAATCTATATTTTTATAAAAATTTCCAGAAATATAATATTAAAAAGTACGGTTGTTACAACTAAAATATCAACACATAATCAAATTTGATTATAGACATATACTCACAAACACACAGGTAACTAAAAACTCAATACATAATTAAATTTGATTGCACAAACAAAGTTACAAAACACAAATTTAACAAATTCAAAATTTAGAATAATGTACAATCAAGTATGATTGACTGTACAATCAGTAAATACGTATATAATCAAATTTGATTTAGTACATACATTTTGGTTTAGACATTTCATCAAACACTTTGTGGGCAAAACTCATTATAAAAATTTTAAACAACAACAACCAAAAATACAACTTCTTATCATATAAAAAACAAAAATAAGAGAAAAAAACTACAAATCATGGATAAAAATAGTTTGTTTATCCATTTTTTATAGGGATAATAACCACATAGGCCACCTAAAGATTCAATTATTTTTCTTTAGGCCATCTATTTATTAAAAGGGACTTTTAGGCCATCCAGTTTTATATCTTTTTTCATTTAAGACAATCTAGCAAAAAAAAAAAAACTACATATTTTGATAGATAAATAGCTATCTACAAAGCCTTATATACTCTTAAATTTTTAATATTAGCTCTAAAAAATAGGGTAAACAATTATATGGCATCAAATCCGTGTAACAAAATCATTATTATAAAATAATCATAGCATTTTATGAAATTTTTTAACAAATCTTATGAGTTTGTGTTTTTCCTTATTAAAATGCCCACAAATCGATACTTAAATACCAATTGATAATCCGAATATCTAGTTATTTAACTTTATTTAATTAACTATGAAGACATGTAAAATTGAGTTAATAAAAAAATATTTATTTTCTACCATATTTTTAAAGTATTATTGACATAACATGTAGTTTCTTAGCTAAGTAGTCTTAAATGAAAAAAGATATAAACTTCGGTGGCCTAAAGTTCCCTTTTAATAAGTGGATGACCTAAAGGAAAACAATTGAATCTTTAAGTGGCCTATGTGGTTATCCCTTTTTTATATAAAAAACATAAACTATATAAAATATCACTCTAATAACATCTTAAACATCATCTTCCACTTGTTGTTGTTGTTGTTGTTGCTAGTGTTTGAGATGAAGATCCAGATTGTGGTGGTGGTGGTGGTGGTCACCGTCCAAGGAGGAGAATAGAGGGAGAGAGTGTGTGTTTGTTTGTGTGTGTGTGTTTCTATTAGGAATAGGAAAGGGGAAAAAAATTTGTTAAGCAAATTTACATATATGACCCTCCGTGTTTTATTTTTTAAATAAGACATAAGTTTCAATCCTAGCTATTGATTGAAATGATCAAATGACTAAGATTTGGTCCTTGGGATTCAAATGAACAATTACAAATAATTATATAACTTTGTATAGTTATCTTCTAACTCATCTTTCACCTAATGTAAATATATTCATACCATATACCATATTTATGTAATAATTTGAAATCTTATAATAAGTCATTTATAAAATAATATGATAAGATAATAGAATGTAGGAAAAAACCTACATTATATATAATTGTACATATATTTATCACTACCCAAGTATCATTGTTTTGGTTTGACCCAACTTGCATAACATTTGTATGTAGCTAGGGTTTACCCAGCCCATCTATAAATTACACAATTTCGATCATAACGCTTCTTGCTTTTCCTTTTTTAACGTAAGCTCGATTATCAATAGCAGACACCAATACGCATGTCCCAGATGAGATTGTCGACAACATACTTGTTCGGCTGCCTACAAAATCTTTGTCCCGGTTCAGATGCGTATCTAACCATTGGAACCGTCTAATCTCAAATCCCGAGTTCATGAAGTCCTTATCACGTAGAAAAATCTTTCTCCCAGCCCGCCGATGTTGTCAGACGATAGAAAATGTTGTAAGCGGTGAAAACATGATAATGGGGTATCGTATGGTGAAGGCCGGTGCTCCTTTTAAAGATGCACGATCAGTAACTGTTGCCGGAACCACCAATGGGTTAGTCCTATTAGTACTATCTAGCGCTGATATGATCTTATATAATCCGTTGACTAGAGTGTTCAAAAAGGTTCCACCCCCACTTTATATCTACGAGAACTTAGCGTTTGGATTCGGTCACGGTGCAACCCAAGACGATTTAAAGATTGTGAAACTCGGAGTTTACCACTGTGATATGTCATTATCTTGGGGCGTCTTCAGTGTTAAAAACAGAACATGGAGCCCAATGTCAGAATCTATCGGGCATTATGAGTTTTCTGATTATGGTAGCACGTTTTTAAACGGATTTTTGTATTGGCGTGTATTAAAGGATCACTCTAGTGCGTTGATACTAGCTCTAGATATTAAAGAGATGACGTTATTGGAGATAAAAGTTCCAGCTTATACAATGTTTGATGATACTACTATGGGAACGATAAATGGATATCTTTGCTTGATTTGTCCTAAAGGAGGTTCCTATGACGAATATCAGTTATTGGTAATGAAGGACCATGGTATATGGGAACCACGTTTAAAAGGATGCTCGGCTTCAACACTTTCAAGGATGAATTGTGACGCATTCCGCGCAATGTGTATTCTGAATGTGGGAAAGTTATTATTAAGAATCGTGACGAGAACACATTTCTGATTCTTGACCTGTTTAAGGATTCATCTGAACCCATTCTTGTCTGCACAGATTTTAACCAAAAAAGGACAAAACAAGCCATAGAATATGTGGAGAGTTTTTGCCACATCTGATATATATATATATATGCTCTAGTTTTATATGATTTCTTTGTAGTAGCTTTGGTATATGACAAAATAAAAGCTTGGTTTTAGTTGATTTTAGCACAGAAGTGCCAACAGACACAATTTGCATATATAGTCTGCTGATGGGTTAATAATAATACTGGCTTAGTTATGCATCCAATTTTAATTTTTCAAATGTTTGCAACTGAATCGTTTAACTTTGTATAATTAACTTTTTCTTGACCCCGAGCCATTTAACATCAAATTGTTGAAGTTAGATGACTAAATATATACCCGTAGTTTATAGTTTATTTTAAAATAGCATTCGAGGATACAAATGTGTTGGACAATAATAGATAGCCTTGTTATTCATAGCTTTGTAGAACCTTGCTCCGTTGCTGTGCTGATGACCTGATATGATCCGGCCGGTATGTCTTCTAGTATATCATTGTAAGTGTTTTTATTGATCTCCAAGTGCTTGCTTCTAGGAAGACATTAGAACAGCTTCTCCAGTTGATTCCAGTTCTCAAAATCGTGCAGAATTTTTCGTATAAATCTTCCCGTCCAGTAGAAACAGTTAATTACTGTGATGTTTACAGACACTTTTAGGACAACATTGACAGGCAGGAGGAATAGGAACTCAGATCATTAGTAGTCACTTCTGTTATTATGAACCCATTGGAGCCCATCAATGTGTTGCTATATATATATATGCATACGGAAAATGAAGATCGAAAATAAAATAACATAGAATATTGTAGTAATATGTTAGTGATCAGTAACTGCTATATATTCACCTGTAAATTATTATATCATATTTTTGGACACGATTCACCTTTATAAGACAGCTATGATCTTCTCTGTTTTGGATACCCAGAGAGCAAATTTCTTCACCTGTTTGTAGCTCGGGATTGTTTCATCTTCGAAAGAATGACACTTGAACATAAAAAACAGAATTCGTGTTCCTTTCGACCCCTTTGGCTTGTTCCCCTGTTAGGTAACCTTTTATGTTTGACCCGTGAAAGATGAAAATGAAACTCAACCCATTTGATAGACATTGGGAGTCTTTCAGCCTGTTTGGCTATTTTGTAAACACGGTCCCCCTTTTTCCAGCTTGTGTTGATGCGTTGTTTATGTGATGAATTATCTTTTATCTAATGACCCGTTTCCACGTCACTTTGAAACATAATTATTAAATTTAAAGTACTTTGGTATCTAGTAAAACCATGAAATCATACTGGAACAGCTTCCATAGGTTGCTTAATTCACTTTAGCCCCGCTGGTTATCGAGCCTTATCCATTAGTTGCTATCGATTTATAGTTTGCTTTTTGCCATGTTCGGCCAGAAAGGATGAATGAGAACTATCAACTGAACCTTCAACTGAAATATGGGGTTGACGGGTTGGTTCTAGGTTAAACAAGTCACATGAGTTGATGATGTGGGTTATTACAGGTCGAATATTTTCAACCTTAGTTCAGCTGAAGGTTTAAGGAGTAAGTGGGTAAACTGATAATTGAATATTCTTGACCTGTTCCTATATTTGCTTACCCAAATCGATCCATTTAACGTATATGGTCGAATTACCATGGGATGGACGAACCAAGAAAACTTTTACGCGTGGGCAAACCAATATTTGAATAAAAAAATGATGACCGAAAACGCAATCTTATGTGTAGCAATCAGCGGGATGTCCAATTAGGTTAGCAAGATCCACGGGCCCGCTTCTTTTTATTCCTGTTTTAATTGGTAAGAATTTCATAGGCCTGACAATCCATATCCAATCCTAATTGGGTTTTACCAAAATATTCAGGGCCAGCTCAAACTCCAACCTCAACACGCCAAATGGGTCGATTTGTGCAGATTTTAACTTCATTATCAAACATAAATTTGGTAAAATCAACAAAGGTGATGCCGCTTTGTCGCGTAAGTACTCGTTAATTGCAGAATTATATTTTCCAAGATTATTGGGTATGAGATTTTGAAAAGCGAACACTCAACCGATTCAAACTTTGGGAACGTATTTTCTGGCCGGAACACGTTTAGTTGGTAGTCATTACTCATAATCATATTTAGGCCCATCACCATTAATCCAAATTTCAAGCCCAACAATTCTTAGCCTCATCACCATCACTCCAAATTTCAGGGAGAATAATTCTTAGGCCCATCCGTTTCAAGAACTTGCATAAATATCATTGTTTGTTTGGCCCAACTTGCATAACATCTGTAGGGTTTAATTATCCCATCCATAAATTTCGATCTTAACGCTTCTATATGCATCTTTTTTTTATGTTTTCTTAGTACTATACGTAAACTCAAATATTTATCAATGGCAGACAGCGACGACATACATGTCCCAGATGAGATTGTCAACAACATACTTGTTCGGTTGCCTACAAAATCTTTGTGCCGGTTCAGATGCGTATCTAAACAATGGAACCGTCTGATCTCAGCTCCCGACCTCATGAACTCTTTATCACGTCGAAAATTTTTTATCCCGGGCCACCCTTATTGTCAGACGATAGGAAAAGTTGAAAACGACAACCGGTATCTGTATCGTATGGTGAGGGCTCATTCTCCTAAGTTATTTAAAGATAGACGACCGGCCAGTAACTGTTGGTGGAACAACCAATGGGTTAGTCCTATTAGTCGTTGAATTTCATCAACACAGTCCAGCATCTAACGTAATTATGAAGCTATATAATCCATTGACTAGAGTGTTAAAAAAGGTCCCCAAGATACCTTTTATCAACAAGATCGTCGTAGCGTTTGGATTGGGTCATGGTGCAACCCAAGACGATGTAAAGATTGTGACATTACTCGGTCCTAATCGCTCAAATAAGACCAGTAGCTCATTATTTTCTTTGTGTGCCTTCAGTGTTAAAAACCAATCATGGAGCGCAATGTCAGAATCATCTATTGGGTTTTATGAGTTTCCTAATCATGCTGGCACGTTTTTAAATGGATTGTTGTATTGGAATGTATGCTGCAAGGACGAGTACGTCTTGATACTGGCTCTAGATGTTAAGGAGATGAAGTTAGTGGAGATGGAAGTTCCATACGATCGTAGAATGCGTTATTCTACTCTGGGTACCATAAATGGATGTCTTTGCTTGCTGAATTACTATAAAGATTTGGACGACGACCTTGTTAAATTTGAGTTATTGGTAATGAAGGACCATGGTATATGGGAATCACGTTCGACGACGTACAGCAGTACTTTCAAGGATGATATCTGAATATTTTTTCGTAATGTGTATTCTGGATGAGGGGAAAGTTATTACAAAGAATCGCGAAAAGAACAACAACAGCACATGTCTGATTCATGACGTGTTGAAAGATTCACTTGAAGGCTTTATTATCTGCACAGATTTGGACGATGTTTTTACAACCGAAACCATAGAATATGTGGAGAGTTTTTGCAGCATCTGAGATCTATATATGTTCTAGCTAGTTATATATATATATATATATGGGAAGGGAATATGAGGCTGTTAGGCACCTAAGTTGGATGAAAAACTTCTCACATACCTTTTTTTAAACCATAAAAATCATGGGGGCCAAACATTTATTCAAAATATTAAAAAATTAGTATGTGAGAGATTTTTCACCAAAATTGGGTGCATAACAGCCCCATACTCACTTTTCTCATATATATATATATATATGGTAAATGACATAAATATATGCTTGGCATTAGTTTCTTTTAGCACACAACTGCCAAACAGGCACAATTTGATATTTAAGTTAATGATCTTCTTCTATGTCAGCTAAACACAATCTATGTATTGATCGGTTAATAATGGTATAATTATGCATTATCCAGTTTTAATTTTCCAAAGGTTTGCAACTTAAGCTTTTAACTTCGTGTTCACTTTTCTCTTAATCCCGAGGCGTTAAATTAACGTGAAATTGTTGAAATTAGTCGACGAGATACACTAATTAATAGTCAAATACATTGTACCCGGGTGCTGTACAGTTTTAGCTTTTTAGCAAAATTACGTCACACTTCTGGTATATAAAAGCTCTATATTCATGTTTTTCTCTTTTGATATATTGGGTAAATTATAAAAATCATATCTGAGGTATGTTTGAAACTACACTGGTCATACCTATAATTTAAAATATACGCGAGACATACCCATCATTGTCAAAAACTTATACTAACAATACCTATCGCTGACGGTCGTCTATTTGGCCGTTAAGTCAAATGCATGTGAGGTATCAAAATCGTAATTTCGTGTATACTTCAGGTATAATCTGTGTAGTTTACACTAATAAAAAATTATTAAGAAATTTACATTTATATTTCATTTATTAAAGTGGGTAGATATTCTATATTAAAATTCACATACACACGTGTATATATATATATATATACTTAAAAAACCTATTACAAAATAAAAAATAAAAAATTTATAAAAGGAGGTCAAACAATACAGGTTTAAATTTAAAAATATTAAGGTTAGCCTAAAGACTAACCTTGGAACTTCAAACCCAAAATGCTACAGATTGCTAATTTAAGGTATACTTTAAAACCGTGACAAGTCTTGTTTCGTATCTTTTTAAATAGGTTTCTATAAAAAAGAATAAATCATAAAAAATTAATAATAATATAATAACATACAAGTGAAAATTTTTGTGGTTTTTATGGTTCACATCCTTGTTATATGATAATAGATACATTCTTAATAACTGGAGTATAAATAAAACTTTAAAATTCTTAATATTTATTTTTATGGTGAATTGCAAGGATAATACCTTAAGTATGTACGAAATTACGGTTTTGATACCTCATATGCACGACACGGAAGTTGACTTAACGGCCAAATAGACGACCGTCAACGATAGATATGATCTTTGTAAGCTTTTGACAACAATGGTATGTTTCGCGTAATTTTTAAAATGTAGGTGTGACCAGTGTAGTTTCGAACAAACCTCATGTATGATTTTTGTAATTTACCCTAGTTTATTTTTAAACAACCATTCACCTTTAGATGACAGCTATGATCGTATATCTGTTTTGGATGTCTTTTCTTGCTTAAAGGTTTCTTTAATGGGGGATATGAGTTATCGGTAATGAAGGACCATGGTATATGGGTCACATCTAAAGAGAGAGTTGTTTTTTTTATTAGATAGTATAAAAGTATAGATTATGTATATATATGGGAATTAGGATTAATAAATAGGGGTAATTTAAGTATAAAAAAGTGTTGAATTTCATAAAAATAAGAGAATTCGATATGTTTTATAAGGTGATATATTATTAACAATATTTACAATGGTTTCTAAATATGTTTTTGGTATATATTATTTCGAGGTTTAAGATTGAGGGGTATACATCTATAACTCCTTATAAAGCATATTGACTTCTTCTATTTTGGGAAATTCAGCACTTTTTATACCCAAAATACCCTTATTTCTTAATCTTAATTCCCCCATACACTTAATCTATACTTTTATGCTATTTAATAAATAAAACAACATCTTGAAATTATCTAAACTATCATTAATGATTAAATTACAATATCAGTCATTTATCCAAAATATCTTCATTAACCTTTTACATTAGTTATCTACACCACTTGACGCCTCCTCCACCACCAATAGTCGCCCCCACCACCACACTGTTGCCGCCACAATCACCGTTGCATTGCGCGGGTACCATGTTAGTGAAATTAAAATTGGGGAGGGTATAGCCTAAATAAGTAAATATCATTATTTGGCCCAATTTGCGTAACATTTATGTAACATTCGTGATTTTTGACTTAATTGACTTGTAACTAAATGATATTTGAAAATGAGCGAATTTGTTAGTTTACATGAATTATCGAACGTTTTGTTGCATAGTAACGTAACGTGAAGTCTAATTGTGTAAACGGTCTCGTTTTAACGTTTAAATGGTTAATGTTTAGCTATTTGTCAAATTTAGCGGAGCGGGAGCCCAAAAATGGACTCCCTAGGTCGGCCCCCATTCCCCTCTCACTCACACACTTCATTCACTTCCCTTATCCATTTACTTCATCTATCTCTCTCTCTCTCCCTCATTTACTCTTTCTTTCTCTCTTTCAACCACCACCCAAAATCATCATAAATTCTCCATAAATTCCTCTAAATCTTGTGTTAGTAGTAGTAAATTAACAAAATCAAGTAACCCTAATAATAATAATAATAATCACTCTTTCAAGAAATCAAGGTTTAAAAGTGTTCATCCAAGTTTTTGCCCTAAACCTGAATTTGGAAGATTTCGACCCTCTTGGTAAGTTAAATTCGTCTTAAATCCTTTTCTTTATGTTTATAACGTCATTAATGGTCATATCTAAGAAACCCTTGGTCAAAATCGGGCTAAAACTTGAAATGGGTCAAATTAGGGTTTCATTAGGGTTAGTTTGGGTCAAGAACGATTTGGACATGTAATTGTGTTAAAGGATTGAATTTGTTTGATGAAACATGTTTGTTTATACTCAATGATGTTTGTTTGAGCCTAAAAATGAACCTTGAAGCACCACAAATCGATTTGGATGTCAAAAATTGAGTTTGGTTCGTGTTTGGCATGTTTTGGAACTGATCTGGGCATCAGTGCGTCGCACCTCCTCCTTGGTGCGCCGCACCAAAGTCTATTTGAGGTTTCTGGACAAAATTTGCGCCGCACCCCTCACCTGGTGCGCCGCACTTGCATTTTGGTGTGTCGCACCTATCCTCTAGAAACTCGCTTACCTTGTTTCGATCGTAACTTTTGATCAGTAAGTCCGTTTTAGGTGTATGACCTATCGTTAGAATCGTATGAGAGTCTAGTTTCTCTTAGTATCATCCTTTTTATGAGAAGCTATCACCATTTTCCCGAGTCCCTCGTTTCTCCAATCGTGTATCCGACGTCCGACCTTGGGGTGTCTTGTAATGGCCTAGGATGACTTATATTGTAACGTAATCTATAATGTGATGATTTAATGTGATATAATTGGTTTGTGACCGTTGTGCTCCCCGCTTATCCACTTAGTCACCTACTACAAACGCTTAAAGCAAATGTGAGTTTCGTAGCCCCTGCGTTTATATTATTTGGGGTGGAAAGTGTACTCGTTATTAAACGGCTATCAGTTGATTCACTTGTTATGATATGAAACGTGACGTTAGATGCTTACTTGTTTTTGCTTGTTTACACGATTGTATGTGTTTATCGCGCATTATATATTATGTAAGTCGTGCCAGAAACGTATATCGCGCATTGTTCATCATGTAAGTCGTGCCGGTTTATCGCGCATTATTTATTATGTAAGTCGTGCCAGAAACGTATACCACGCATTGTTCATCATGTAAGTCGTGCCGGATTATCACTATTATTAAACGTAAAAGTTGACTTTTGTTGATTTGTGTGAACGTGATTAGGTATTTTAATCCTCGTGTATTGTTAACGGTTGATATCCCGACACACTTGATTCTTATTACTTAAACCTGCGACCTCACCAACTTTATATTGACACGTTTTAGTACACTTTTCAGGTGAACAAGTAAATGGAAGACGTATTGAGTGATGATTGATTGTTTGCAAGCTAGGATTGGACTTGGACTTTACTTTGGATCCGTGATTCAGTGTTCCCGCTTATGGGTTATGCTTAGGATCATATGCCATCTCTTGTACTCTCTTTTGTAAACGTTTGATGGTCGTGCTCCTTATGCATTTTTGGTATGGTCTCGGATTTGTAATTGATTGAATTGTATGGATTCTCAATCCTCTTAATGCATCTAGACTTGTCTTTACTTAATTTCCATGTCGTGTTGTGCTTTTCTTGTGATGTCCCATTATTCCGCCTTGTTGGGGTGTTACATATTATGGGGTTTAGCCCGTCTATAAATTACACAATTTCTTAACGCTTCTTGTTTCGATCTTTTTTTTTTTAATACGTAAAACTCCGTTAATTATCAATGGCAGACACCGACATATATGTGCCTGATGAGATTGTCAACAACATACTTTTTCGGTTGCCTACAAAATCTTTGACCCGGTTCAGATGCGTAGCTAAACAATGGAACCGTTTGATCTCAGACCCTGACCTCATGAAGTCCTTATCACGTCGAAAAATCTTTATCCCGGGCCAACCTAGTTGTCAGATGATAGAAAAAATTAAACGAATAACTGTTGGTGGAATAACTGTTGGTGGAACAACCAATGGGTTTAGTCCTATTAGTTGTTGAATTTTATCAATACAGTTCAGCATCTAAGGTTGTTATGAATCTATATAATTCATTGACTAGAGTGTTAAAAAAGGTCCCCAAGCAACCTTTTATCAACATCATCATTGTAGCGTTTGGATTGGGTCATGGTGCAACCCAAGACGATGTAAAGATTGTGACATTACTCGGTCCTAATCGGTCAAATAAGACCAGTAGCTCATTTTTATCTTGGCGTGTCTTCAGTGTTAAGAACCAATCATGGAGCACAATGTCAGAATCATCTATCGGGTACTTTGAGTTTTCTGATCGTTCTGGCACTTTTTTAAATGGATTCTTGTATTGGAAATTCCACAAGGATCCCTATATGACAATATTGGCTCTAGATATGAAGGAGAAGAAGTTAGTGGAGATGGAAGTTCCATACGATGATTGTAGAATGCGTTATGCTACTATGGGTACCATAAATGGATGTCTTTGCTTGCTGATTTACTATAAAGGTTTGGAACTTGATGAATATGAGTTATTGGTAATGAAGGACCATGGTATATGGGAATCACGTTTCAAAGGATGCTGGCCGTCAACAGTACTTTCAAGGATGAAATCTGAAGCATTCCTCGTAATGTGTTATCTGGATGAAGGGAAATTTATTATGAAGAATCTCGGCGACAACACATTTCTGATTGTTGACCTGGTGAAAGATTCATTTAAACGCATTATTTTCTACACGGATCCTAACCAATTTTCTCCAAAAGAAGCCATAGAATATGTGGAGAGTTTTTGCAGCATCTGAGATCTATATATGCTATACCTAGTTTTATATTGTATGACATAAATATATGCTTGGCATTAGTTTCTTTTAGCAGGCAACTGCCAAACAGACACAATTTGATATTTTAGCTAAGGATCTTTTTTATGTCAACTGAAACTAGCACAATCGGTTGGTCGGTTAATAATGGTTTAATTATGCATTATCCAGTTTTAATTTTTCGCAGGTTTGCAACTTAAGCTTTTAACTCCGTGCTGACTTTTTTCTTAACCCCAAGGCGTTAAACGTGAAATTGTGGAAGTGAGAAAAGTAGACAAGATACACTAATAGTCTAATACATATTGTACCCAGGTGCCGTACAGTTTTAGCTTTTTTGCAAAATTACATCACACTTCTGGTATATAAAAGCTCTATATTCATGTTTTCTCTTTTGATATAGTATATAGCTTTGAAGAACCTTGCAGATATGATCCATTATGTCTTTTTAAGTGCTTGCTTCTAGGAAGACATTAGAACAGCTTCCCCAGTTGGTTCCAGTAGTTCTCAAAATTGTGCAGAATTTTTCGTAATTTATATTCCTGTCCAGTAGAAAAAACCAATTACTGTGACATTTACAGCCAACTTTTAGGACAATATTGACAGTCAGGAGGAATAGGAACTCACATAATTAGTACTCACTTCTGTTATTATGTCTTCAATTGTGGCTTCATCTCCCATGTATGTCGTAGTTTTTGTAATATACCTGATGCGAATGATCCCAATTAACCATATATTATTAGCCTTGATTCAGAGATAATACTTGATACAATTGAAATGTGGTACGTTCTCTCTATTTTCTAACTTTTGCTGATGCATTGTTGTTGTACTGAACTCTCGGTGTTATTTATTGGCCCGTTTCCACAACATCATCTTGAAACATGATATAAATGAAAAAACACAAATAATATTGGAAACACTTGCAGCTTTCATGAGTTGCTTCGCTTCAGCCTCGCTGAGGTTTGATCTCAATCGAACCTATCCATGTGTTGCTATAATGCATATTGTAGTAATATGTCCGGGATCAGTATCTGTTTTGGATAGCTGGAGATCAAACTTCTTCAACTGTATGTATCTCGGAATTGTTTCATCCTCGGAAGAATGACACTTGAACATGAAAAACAGAATTCGTGTTCCTTTTAGCCGTGTTTGACGTGTTCCTCTGTTAAGTAATCGTTTATGTTTGACTCGTTACAGATGAAATGAAGCACAACCCATTCGTGAATAATTATTGTATCTTTTTTTAGTGTCATATATATTGTATATAATATAATGGTTTCCAAGCCTGTTTTCAATATACAGTATATGATCTTTTGAGGTTTAAGACTTAATAATGAGAAATATATGAAAATAATTAACATTATTCGTAGGTTAGCCTAAATATCATTGGTTGGCCCAATTTGCATAACATTTGTAGGTTTAGCCCATCTATAAATTACACAATTTATTAAGATTCTTTTTTTTTCTTTTTTTACGCAAACTTCATCAACAATGGCAGACAACGAAATATATGTCCCTGATGAGATTGTCAAGAGCATACTTGTTCGGTTGCCTACAAATTCATTGACCCGGTTCAGATGCGTATCTAGACATTAGAACCATCTGATCTCATATCCCGACTTCATGAAGTCCTTGTCACGCCGAAAAATCTTTCTGTCGGGTCAATTCTGTCAGACGATAGAAAATGTTGTAAGCGGTGAAAACATAATGGGGTATCGTATGGTATGGTGATGGCTCATCCTCCTACTTTTCAAGTAGCACGTGCTGCACGACCAACTGTTGGTGGAACAACCAATGGGTTAGTCCTGTTAGTACTATGTAGCATTGATATGTACATATATAATCCATTGACTAGAACTTTGAAAAAGGTCCCCAACCCACCTGCCTATAGCTACATGATGAACTTAGCGTTTGGATTGGGTCATGGTGCAACCATAGACGATTTAAAGATTGTGACACTCGGAGTTTACAACCGTGTTATGTCATTATATATCTTGGGGTGTCTTGAGTGTTAAAAACCAATCATGGAGCACAATGTCAGAATCAACTATCGGGTAATTTTATGGGTTTTCTAGGCCTACATCGGACACATTTTTAAATGGATTCTTGTATTGGAAAGCACGTAAGGATCACTCTAGTTTTAGTAGGTCGCTACTACTGGCTCTAGATATCAAATCTGTAAAAGTAATAAACTCTTTGGATCCTCAACTATAAAAGCATTTTCTTCATGTCCACAAATATGCTCATCTGATCCGCTTATGAAGACACATATCATTTGATATTTCTTTTATAGTACCCGTTGTACGTCCAATAACGGGTCGAAAGTTGCCTAACGTGTATATATTCACATGCTTACAGCATCCTAATTCAGTTTATGTAAAACAAAAAAATCTGTTAATTTGATAAGATAATTATTGGATCGTATATTCGTATCTAATACGTCAACTATTTACAAATTTATGAAATTGTACAAAATCGTGTCAGTATCAACTTTATTGTTTGACCCATTTCAGTTTTAACTTTAATATTTGTGTCGACGTCTGATTTATATTAGGAAAAGAAAAGAGAAGGCCAAGAAGGATATTCGAGGTCATTGGTTTGGGTTTGATGATTGTCAATATGACGAGAAGATCATGTGTTGTTTCGAATTATACCCAAAATTCTGTTTATGGTCGTTCAGATCTACGCAGCTGTAAGAAAACAGGTGACACGAGTTCATTCAGCGTTGGATCGCTTTGATTCTTGTCATGAATCCCATCTATAATTTGGGATGTAAGTTATGTTAGAAAATCAGTTTTTTGATCAATATATGAATTTCGTATGTCTTCCCTGTCACAAGTGTGGGTTTGTGTGTGTGAATTTTCCAAGTTGTCAATATTCAATGTGAATGAACGATAATTTGAAGAGTTGTTTTTAAGTATTCTTTGAATCAACATGTTCAATTATTTATGCCCATTTTTTTCTCTTCTAATTCAACAACCCACCTGAACCTTACAGGAAACACAAAGAAGTGACGAATTAATATATATGGATCAGATGATCAATATATTTATTAGATGATAATAATCAATTCATCAGATCAGAAAAATTGAGAGAACAATAGAAAAGGTGATCTCAGGTGAATGAATCGAATGAATGATCAACAAACTAAAAGGGTTGTATATACGAGTATATATCTTTTATAATTTTAATCACTGAACTTTAGAACTCTATCACTTTTACTCTTCTTAATATTTTTACATTTATACGAACAATATTAGTCAAGAAACAATAAAATTATATATAAATTTAACAAAAAGTGTGAAATTAGCCACGCAAGTCGATATAACTAATTAGTAGTGCCAAAACCAAAAATGACCCAAACTAAAAACCGAAACTAAATAGTACTCATCGATACTGATACCGGTATGGTACTGGATCGATTTAATTAAAATACTAAAAGACCCTTATAAATTAAGATAATTTTAAATCCGCTGCTATATCAACGGACAAAATTTTGAAAATGTAAGCTAGCTAACCGATAAAAAACAAAAAGTTATTTTTTATTTTGTATACATGCATTTCTAGCTAGTAGTAAATTAACATCATATATAGTTAAGAAGTAGAATACTATCCACCTAGAACAGTAAATCTGAACTTGAAGGACCTACTAATCTTTAATTCAACGATACAAAACATTTATCGACCTGCTTATATAATTTTATATCGAGTTATCGACATAGATTTCTTATTTACAAGTGGCCTCTGCTTGTCAGATATGGCCCAACACATAATGAGTCAAGCATGGGATATTACTTTTACTGTTACTATCTTAGCAGCAATAGAGATATCAAGATATTTAAAGTAGTTTGGATCCTACTGAAAATAAAGTTATTAAAAGTGTCGACATCGTCACCTCATTAGCACGTACAATTACTTGCTAAAATTAAGTTTTTATTGAGTAAGTCCTCATGATATAGTTAATTATTGATATCAACCGTCTTAATTTAAAAATGTTACACCGCCTTTGTCAAAATGTGAGAAGTGACTGGAGAGTGGAGACTCAAGATGGTGATGCTTGACTAACCCTTTATGTATCCTATAAGGTAAAAACCAAGTTTTACATCTGAATAATGAGTAAGCGAGCAACAAGTTACGCCGTTATCTCTTTTTGAATAGAAAAGCCTATTCTATAGAATACAAATCCTTGGCTCCTCGGGCTTTGTGAGTCTTTATGGATCACCTTCTGCACCCGCTCTAAAAACCGATGCTTTATATTAGATTTTCAAGTTCATATTATATAACTATATATATGTATGTTTAGGCTATCTCCAATTTGGGTGCCTTTGGGTGTCTTTAGGCGTCCTTAGGTACCTTTGAATATCTTTTGACGTTGAAACTTTTCCAAATTTAAAGACTTTTTGAAGGATGCTCTTACCTAAGGCCATGTCGTTACTTGTCCTTACCTAATATATTTTTGCTTTAGTTAGAGGTAAAATATATGTAAGGATCGATGTTTGTATAATTGGAAATAAAATTATAAGATTTAAAAGATATATAAGGATGTGTAAGAGCATGATAACGTGTAAGGACGTTTTTAGCATTGGAGATAGCCTTACGGATCAACGGAAACAATCTGTTTTTTTTTCGTGAATTAAGGGTATAACTTATAAGGCATGCATGTCAACACTCAACTATTTATAAAAATCGACATGGGGAGTTTTTTATATTTAGGTGGTATACAAAATGCATGATAGTGTACCCATTATCTAATACTCGTAACATACACAATCGAACTCCTATCTATCATATTCTATTAAATTTTATATGTAAAAAAAAAAGTAAATACATGAAAAGCTTTTGGTATTATGTATCATTTTGATATTAAAAGCCCGTATCTGATCTATCACACGAATCACTAAATATGTCTTTTATATATGTTTATTTTTGACAAATTTTGAAATTGTAATTCTGAAATTGTATATGTGAGCCTATATCATTACATTATGATGATATTATTAAGATTTAACATTATAATTAAAGACGTAAAAGAAAAGGACCAACTACGATTACCGATGAGTAAAGTTAATTAGTTGGCATACATGCATGTAGTATAGGTAGATAGTTACGTGTCAAACAACAAGCCATGCAAAGACACGTGTCTTGATCCTAGAAACAGCCAATGTACTATATAAATGGGAAGCTTTCATTGTGTTGTTATTATAACTTTACATTGTTATTAATATATCATTATATATATACTTGCAGTAATCAAATATCAAAATGGGAAAAGCTTTCATTGTGTTCATGTTGGTGCTTGTTTTCTTTGCCTCTGGTATGTGATTATAATTACTCCACACATTTAAGTTAAACTTTGACCCGAGTGCATGTACATTAATTCTTAATTAATTTTGTGTTATGAATCTCGTGTGTCAATGTTTAATTATTTCGTTGATCTAATTAGTGTCTTGACCCGCTTTTATCTACTTGTAGCGGGAGACTTACCTTCCATATATATATAAGCCGAACTGAAGTAAACGTATAATATACCTTTTATATCCAAAACTTACACTTAAATATTATAGTAAATAATACAATTATTTTCATCCTTTTATGTACATACATACTTCTATATACGTCTTATATATATAAAGAAAAAAAGTCGGTGCATGTGTTCCAAGTACGTGGTATTTCATATTTGTATTAGTTGACTAAAATTATTGTTGTGTAGAAGAGAATATGGTGAAGGTGACAGAAGGGAAGATGTGCGAGACGACGAGCCATGCATTCAGTTGTGCAAATGATTGGACATGCAACAGCAAATGTGAGAAACAGGGCTTTGCTCAAGGCAAATGTGATGGTATGCGACGTAAATGCCGTTGCCTCAAGCAGTGTTAATTAGTTACGTACTACGTGCAATAAGCAACGAAAAGACTCAATCAAAAATGCCTTGTAATTCTACTTTTACTGCTATATGTATGTGCTAGCTAGTAGTTTATTACCTTATCATATGATCATCATCAGTCGTGTACTCGTGTCTGATGGATCGATGGGAAATTTCATATAATTAAATAAAAAGCAGAGTCTTTCTATTGACATATACCATCATCATCATCGTATAGTAAAAGATCTCTTAAATTTGTACTCTTATAAAATTAGAGTTTGTTTGTTTTTTTAACCATTAGATGACTGAATAAATAAATAATGTTTATATGGATTAAGTCAATATTATTTTTTTTATTAGGTCATAAAAACAAATACTTTTATGACTAAATGGATTAATTAAGTATTTTTAATTAAGTATGATTTTTTCTATTAAGACATTAACAAACATCATGACTAAATGAATTATTTATTTTTAAATAAGTCATGATTTTTTTTATTAAAATATCAACAAACACTACCAACGTGTATACATCTCAAGATAATATAAACTTATCTCTTAATTAAACAAAGCGTGACAACTAACAAGATTAAGGTTATCCTTTGTAAAGGGGTTTCTAATAAAAGCTCTAAGCAAATAGACTATTTTTAAAAAATTTAGCCTTAAAGTTCGAGAAAAAAATAAAATAAAAATCCAGCTCTGAATTGAATAAAGCTTTAAAATAAAAATTTAAGGGTGAAAACAAATTCCCAGTTTCTAATATATCCCAGCTCCAAAATTAAAGTATAGCTCTTGGGACAGCCACGATTATGCCCAAAACTCCTATGTAGTGGCGTGGACTAGTGTTTTAAATACCGGTACGTACTGGCCAGTATTACTCGGAATACCGGATACCGAGTAGTACCCTGGTATAACCATCCAGGTTTGTCCGATATTTTAACTATTCAATACTGGCCGGTATTTCCGGTATTTTCAGGTATTACCGGAATGGTAATACCGGTATTTTGATTTTTTTTTTGAATTTTTTTTTAATATTATTTTTCGATACTTTAATGTTATGTTTTGTTATTTGTGAACTTTAAAACTTATATTTTGCTAGAAAATACCTATTTAGTATTATTTTTGAGTGGATTGTACTTATATTTTGACTATTTTTGTTAAATTGTAACAAGCTAGTTTTGTAGGATTTTTATAAAAATAAAAATAAAAATAGAAAAATTAAATTACCGTGCCGATACGTACCGGCCAGTATACCGGTAGTACCGGTACCGGATACCCGTACCGGTATTTAAAACATTGGCTTGGAAACAGTTATGAATGGTCCTCAAAAAATATTTACGTCATGCGGTTCTATTGAATCAACTCAATGCATCTTTGAAGAAACTGAAATTTCTTTCGACTCTATGCATCTTTCCGAAATTTTTACAAAATCAAGGGAAAAAAAAACAATCATCTCATGGAACCCGAGTGCGTCCAAACATTAAATAAATTTGGCATACGGTAGCATGTGACTGGCGTGGTAAATGTTGAGAACGTGTCGTGATCAAAAGGCATACTAGTCGAGTATACATTAGGGACTATATCAATTTACAGTAAGTTAAGAACTAATCATGATCCGCAAAGATACTCTGGAACACGACCGTCTTGAGAGTTTGGCATAACCTTAAATAGCTATAATACTTTTATAATTAACTTAATTTACAACTACACTTAACTTTTAAGGGAAATACTTAATTTACAACTACACTTAACTTTTAAGGGAAATGATAAACAGAACCTCAGGACTATGTTTATCATGTTATTACATACATAAATAATTTGCACGTTGAACATAACTACTCCTATATTTACGGATTGATATCTATTGTACAATTTTTTTTTACATCAATACTTTTACTAACGCCATCGCCAACATGACTGCCAATGTCGCCGTGACCGTTACATCGCACGGGTATATGACTATAAGTCTATAATTCCTAATCTATGGATAAAGTTGAGCACATACCTTTTGATTAAAATCAAAAGGTCAAGATGCCAACTTTACCAATAAAGTTAGGTTACGATATCAATAATCTATACCATTTTGTAAAAATAATGATAAATGTCTAAAAAAAATGCATAATAATACGTGTATTTCATTCATCTGTTGATAACTGTACTACACATTTTTTTTTCATTTTTTAATCTCGACCGTTAAATCTGCCACATGTTTAAACATGTTCCTTTATAAAACAACAATCCTCCACGAGAAAAAAAAAATCATCCAAAATACAACCAAATCCTCTGCCATAAGTTTAAACATTTTCCTTTTATGAAACATTCCTCCACGAGTAAAAAAAGTCATCCAAAAAACAACCAAACCCTCGACATAATTACTTTAAGTGATCATTATCAAGCAATCTAATGACCATAAGTCGTGTTTGGAACGATATAATTACTTTTGAGTGATCATCATCAAGCAAATTTAATGACAAAAAGTGATGTGGAAGATGGATGAAACCGGCCACGAACAAAAATGACCGAATTTAGTAGCTATATCAAAAATAACACCTCATCAAGTAACCCGAATTTGAAAAAACCTTTCTGTTTTCAGTAATCAAAAAATAAAAATGGAAAAAAAGATGGCAAAACCTAACCAACCTACTAGATCCTTTGTAGAAACTTCAAACATGTAAATATACGATTTTGCGAGAAAAGGTTAAAAAGAGTAGAAATTTGATCCTCACTAACAACTTAATAAGACCGGCCATGCTTAGGTGGACCAAATCTTTTTATCTACATTATCAAAGAAGAGTGGCAAAAAGTATTACTGCCTTCTATAAACTCCGAAAAACACCACTGTCAAGATTTGAAGCCAAGGCGTCTATATAGTAGACCAATCCTACATTGGCGCCTATTGATTTCTTTACACCATGTCACCATCACTTTGCACAAACAGGATTCAAGTAGAATTGTCTGTGAAATTGTTTAATGTTATTGACCTTCTAAACTAACGAAAACCTGACTTGTTCTATTTTAATGGATAACAAGTCACAAAACTTAAGCTAACGTATTGTGAGATGTTTAGTAGTAGTACCTACGATCGATATGCCAAGTAACTAAACCATTGAACACAGAAGAGCAAAAGTGTACCTGAATATGGCATGGGGTCATACATTAAAGAGAGCAAGAAGTATCGCACGAAAAAGAAGATAAAATATCTCAATATTTCATTGAACAAAAAACTTAGAAGCATAATGTCTTGAGAACTGCTAATATCTCAAGTATTGGTAGCCCTGGTGTAGATCTGCTGGCTAGCGTGAGTGGATACCATCCTGATTGCGCCTCTAGCCATCAAATCCTTGATTGCCTTACGTGCCAAGGAGCCATTGATCTAAAGAAGAAGAAAAAAACAAATACAACCATTATGAAGTGAACCTCCAAACATTGCGACACAATTATGCTGTACCTGTTGTTATGTTTTAACTTATGAATGATATGATACTGAATTACATATTTAACATCTTAACTATTTACAGTTAATTGGAGATATATCAGGAATATATTGGAGATTTATTGTCTCGGTCGACCTCAGAGAAGCGATATATCCGGATTTATTGTCTCAGTGGACCACCAAGAAGCGATATATCGGAGATATATTGGCCGAGATAGAGATTTACAACACTGGTCACAAAAACAGTTTTCCAAACAAGTCTATGTCCTAAAGACACAGTTACTGTTCCTAAAAGCCCGACTAAAAGAGTAAAGCAGATAATATACATTGTATCTAAAATTGTTATCAACAAAATATAAATAGTTAAAAGAGGTTAAACAAACAATACCCTTAATCTGTCAGACAAGATGGATGGAGTGATGAGCTTGAATTTCGGAGCTTCAGAAAGAAGCTTGTCGTACGTTGCCTTATCGAATAACACCATGTTGTTGACCTTCTCCTTTTGCTTTCCCTTGCTCCACTTCTGCAATACAACAAAAATTTTAAAACATTCCACTTCTTTACATGACTAAACATCAATTGTAACTTTTCCATCATTTATAATGCCACCGCCGGATAAATAAAATATCAAATCTCTAACATTATACGTATAAATAAAAATTTTAAAAAAAAAACCACTAAGATTTAATATAAATTTATAAAAATGAAAAATTGACCTTCTTTTTCTGCTTTCCACCGCCGGATTTTGCGGGCTTGGATGACGGTGGGGGAGCCTTCTCCTTCTTCGGCGCCTGATTATTATTTTAAAAATATATATATAAATTAGAATAAAACAGGTTGAGAAATTGGAAGAAATAATATAAATATTTAAATGAAGGATGGATGTGATAATAATAATAGTGTTAAAGTTTATTTACCATGAAAACTGTTTCTAATAAATTTCAAAGAACAGAGTATATTTGCCGCCGCCGCACGGAAATGGTGAGTGTGTGTTTAGAGATATACAGTTTTGAGGGTTTTTCAAGGAGTTTTTTGTTTCCGGGTTATTAAACCGGGTCGCTTTAGGATCGCCCGAATTTTATACATGGATTATGGATCTGGATAAGGATATGGCATTTACACAAACATATTTGATTTTTGACAAATTCTAAGACAAACAAATGTTTACATGACCAATTAAATCAATATTTTTTTATAGCATTGTACCCGCGCGATGCAGCGGTGGTCGTGACGGCGACGGTGTAGTGATAGAGGCGACTGTTGGTGGTGGATGCGACGTCGAGTGCTGTAGATAATTCATATAAAAGTAATTAATTTAAAAGGTTAATGGAAATATTTTAGAAAAATAAAGGATTGATAGTGTAATTTAATTATTAATGTTAAGAGAATAGTGTATGTGAAAATATTTTAAAGGGTTGTAGCCTTATAGGTGAAAATATTATATAGGAAGACATCTTAGATATTTTCTCCCCATGTAACTTTTAACATGGGGGCTATTTTCTTTAATATAGAGTATAGATTAGTCCACATAAGTTTTGTTAAATATGTTTATAAACATAACTTATTATTGTAGAATAATTTTTTTTTTCGGGACCATTTCTATTAAGTTTTATGACCTTAATCCTAATTTCACTCTTTGTGGACCCGGAGTAATAACGGAATTGTAACCATTAGAAGATTTATGCCAATGAACAACTTAATATGACTTCTACACAAGATGTCTTACTAGTATATAATTTATGTTATCTGGGGTACATGTAAGGTTTCACCATCATACGGTGAGCATGTAAGGTTTCACCATCATACGGTAAGCTTTTTTAATGTCGTATCTTGACTTAATGTTTGGAAAGAAAAAATATAATTTACATTTACAATATACAGTTACATTTATAAAAGGACATATTACTTATCGTATATTACATATGAAAAACCACTAGGTAATAGCCTAGTGGTTAACGGCCGTCACTTTTCAAAAGAGGTCATGTATTTAAGTCTTGCAACAGACAAACTTCAGATAATCAGAGATTATTAAGTGGTTGAGATTCATTTGGCCTGCTTGGAAGATTAGTGGATACCAAATGATACATAGAATTAGAAGGTTCCTATCCAATTACTTTTCTTTTTTTTTTCTATTACATATGAACAATAAAGTTTGTTGTATGGTATTTATAACATTACTTACTATCTTAAAATTTATGAATTGAAGTTCTCTCACACTGTTACATTGTTGATGTTAAATCTAGAACTATTAGTAAATTTTTATAGACATGCAAGTAATATACTGTAGTTACATAGCAATAATAGATGAATTGTGAATTTTGTGATGCATTAAACAATTTAACCTAACAAATAAGTCTATAGTAATGTATGCTACCTGAGTATAAGCACGCCATGAATACTTGTGTATAGCACCATCTTTGCTCACGATAAAGCATCTGTGGGTCTACCAACTTTTGACCTATACTATAAAACGACACGGGCTAACTACCGCACTATTTTACTAGTTACCAACAGGTGCTTAATTTGCCCACCTTGCTATCTAAGAAAATCTGTCAGAATCGGAATTGTTTGCCCAAAAAGGCTCATTTAAGCAATATACAATGTTCATTTCTATGTTTACAAGATAGTTATTGAAGAAAAGTTATCCGTTCCTAATGACAATGGCATGAACATACCTATTACTCTATTATCATCACATTATCTTGAATCAGCATTTGTTATAAGCATCATATTACCTTGAATCAGCATTGATTCAATCATCGCATTACCTTGGATCAGCGTGTTGTTCTGCCTTCTGAGGGCATAAGAACATAACTATCAGAATTGCCAGGTAGTATGGCAGATGCAGGAGGTGAATACATATGGGTTTTTGAATCAGATTTCCGAAGTTGAGCATGAGATTCTGCCTCTTTCTGGAACATTTTTACAAGTTCTTGTAACTCTAATCTTCTGACCTCAACTTCCTCCTCCATGGCGGGGTTTTTAAGTCCAAGGTAGAGTAAGCCTATGAAGATCAGCACAATGCCTAGAAGAACAAGAATACAAGAAAATAGCAGAAATGCATATGGTGAATTTTCTGATCCGGGAATTCCGTCCACGTTTATCCCAAAGAGACCAGTGATGATGGAAAGAACAAGACCACAACCACCAAAGACTCCTAGATTATGTGTCACACGCAGGCTTTTATCCTGAAAGTTATTGCTGATAAAATGATTAGCGAGTGTGGGGGTGTGGTTACTTGAGCAAAATAGTAGTGTTTTGTTGCTTATAGTCAGCCAAACATTTAGAATCCAAAATTGACACGTATGATGTATCTATTCAAACTTGGAGGTAGCAAAGTCATTTAGCCCAACTGGTTGAAGCTATACCTTGTTCATTTTTGCCAATGCGGTTGGTGGCCCATTGGTAAGGTTTTGACCTTAGTAGGATCCACCTGGGTTCGAGTCCCACTTCCCACATTTGTAGGGGTGGATTAATAGGGGATTTTTCGAGATTCCTGGTTTTATCTCAGGCATGTGTGTAATTTAGGAGTAGAATTAGATTAGAATGTTGTTGAAAAAAAAAAAAACTTCGAGGTAGCAAGGTTACTATGTAAAAATTGTGAAGAGGAGAGCCAGAATAGTGACTAGCCTCTGTAAAATAATTAAAATCGAGTCAATTAGATTTGGAGGATGGGTTGACTGCAGAAGTTATATCTCTGAAAGAGGCTACAATTTTGACCCATTGACTTATGAATCGAGTTATTTAGGTTTTGTATTATCTTTAGCGCTCCAAAAGAAAAGATAGAAAACAGCTTATAAGAAACGGGGCAAAAGTTGACCAGAACTGTATCTCTAAGACGTGAAACCTCGAAAATAAGTTGTTCAAAAAATTTAGATTTATATTGAAGTAATATAAAAGTTGTAATCATATTTAACAAGCATATACAGTAATTGATATAAAGTTATATAAATTTTGACAGAGTTTCAACTCAGCCAATCTTACTGACCTATTGTGACCCACACAAGAAATTGACCATCTTAAACCAAAGCCATTTGACCAATCACCTAACCACCTTAGGCTTAATAGGCCCGTTTTTTCACCTTTGATCTTTAATATAGGAAAAGGAGGCACTGTACTTCTTTTGAAATGGCGAAGATTCATAA
Source organism: Erigeron canadensis (assembly GCF_010389155.1). Lineage (NCBI taxonomy): Eukaryota > Viridiplantae > Streptophyta > Magnoliopsida > Asterales > Asteraceae > Erigeron > Erigeron canadensis. Next base: position 31,889,957 of record NC_057762.1, read on the forward strand.
ACCATCTGATAACTCATACATTTGTCCCTTATGGGACTTGAACCCACAAACTTTTGGTTGTTGGGCCAACTCAAATAGCGCTAGGCTATAAGCTCTTTGGTCAACAATAATAACTAGAAGAAACAAGATGAAGTAGCTAACCCGATATTCCATGGATTAATACGAAAGAGAACCGTACCTGTAACCAGGCCCTGACAGTACTCTGCATGACATCTTGTACTGTAAACAAACGTCCGCGTACTGCTTCTTGCTCCTCAATCATTTGCCTAGTACTCTTTGTTACTCCTTCCAGCAAACGCTTTGCTGCATTACCTCTCAAATGTTGAAGGAGCTCAAAAACAATTTCTTCTCTGGCATGTAGAGACCACTTGACTCTTATCACCTTCAGAAAGAAAACACGAGTTGAATTTAGCCTTTAGAATGACACAAGTTGTTAAAGATGATGAAAATGCTAAGAAATAAATGCAGTAAGAAGAATAGACATGAAACGGAAAGAAAGACCATTCTCTGTTTCCCTTTCATGTTCAAGCTTAAAACGGTTTACTAATTTAATCGACCTATTGGTGGAGCAATAGATGGTCAGGCAAATGGTTAAAAGGATGATTTGTCGATACCAGTACAAACAGGCAGTACTAGGCCTGGTTGAACCACTACAATTTCTACCCATTTGGATAAACAATATGGTATAGATAACTAACATGACGTACCCAATAAAAACACTTTGGGCAACTATCAGCCCATTTCATTTTTATCCAAATCTTTACTTCGCAATTTGACTCTTTAGAAATAGAACATAATCCAAAGCAGCCCATTTAATACTGTGTGGGTCAAATCACCCAGCATATTAAGTAATCAAAAGATTATTAATCTGAGAAGCATATAAAAGCAGTGATCAGCGAGAAATATAAAGGTTTATCCTCATAATGGTAACAATGAACAAAACCCCATATATAACTGCTAAACCCAAAACTAGACACAGCGGTTGATTTGAAAAAATATAGACTCTGATGAAATATGATACCTGTGAAGATAACCTTCTGATTTCTTGGTTCAATATTATGCTGAATAGATGCAAATCCTCATGGTTTCTCCTATTAACAGAAAGAAGCTAAAGATCTTAGAGCTTCAGTGTCACACTACACAGTGGTGGTGACAACTTTTTTTTCAAATCGTTTTAAGAACCTGTTCATGAACTTCAGTTCAACTTCATCTGCTGCTCCAAAAATGTATTTCCTAAACAGTCTACCAAAGGTAAAAAAACGAAAGTTTACTTTAAAAGGTACAAAAGCGAACTATTATAAAGACTTCGCGAGAATAAATTATTCAATGAAATAGTCCCACCAATGCCTTACTTCTGAAGGCAAATTGAACTAATTGGCATGAGGCATCACACCTTCAATTCATTTCTGATCCAGTCACTTGGACTTCATAAATTGTTGGCAAAACTCAGCTCTTAGAAACATTTATAAGAAGTTAAAAACAATTCAACTTTGTCATCATGTTCCCAGGTTATTTTGACAATATAACCCAAAAAACAATTTGAAAGGTACAATGACATCCAGTGAACAAAGTATAGATCAAGTGAAAGTATGGTCATTTGTGGTAATTTGCTCCAAACTATGTGGCAGAAAAAATGCAAGAAAAGAGAGCACTCACCTATCATCCCAACGGGCAAGACGGCATGCTAGAAGTGCAATAACTTCATGAATCGTTTGTGGTAGATTACTACCTCCTGCAGCAAGCAGCTCCTGTCCATCAAAGTTTCAAACAGAAGAGCTTCAGGCATTAAAAAGTTGTATAGCTAGAAATGGAAATTTTGACCCACTTACTTATGAACGGGTTGATGCGGGTTATATTTTAACCCTAACGGGTAGAAAAATAAGCTTAATGGCCACTGAATGAAAGTAGCAAATAACATCCTCAATCACTTTATTCAAAACATTGAATTGCGTTTGAAAAAAAATATAATCATTTTCGGCAAGCTAAATATAGTTAAAAGAAAAGAATTGGACAAAATTTATCAGGTCATTCCAACCCCACCTGAACCGTTTCGACATGTACCAAAGAATTACCTGTTTTGACCAGTTACCCAACCCAACTATTCAACCAATCCTTGTGACCTGTTTCAACATGTACCAAAGAATTACCCATTTTGACCAATTACCCAACCCACCTTTTTTACCAACCCTTATAACACTGTAGGCAGTGAATACTGCAAAGAAAAACCTGGACTTCCGAAACTCCTAGCACATTGATGTTTGTTGCATAACCTTTGACATGCAATGCAGTAACTAGGAAGTTCTGTGCTTGCCATGATCTTAGTACTACTGGAATATCATCTTCTTCAACATATGGATCACCAGCTGACTGTCCTAATAGTTCAAATAACAATCCACCTGCAACCCTGACAGGAACCTGTGTGATAATGAATCATTAAAACCATGAGACCATAGAATGAAAGCATAAAAGCAACGTGCTTTAGACTTCAAGTAATTACTTGTGCAGTAAACTTTAAGGGGCCATTTGGTCCCCAGAATTTATGGGAATTTGATGGGATGGAATTTAAATTTCTTCCTTGTCATGTTAAGTTAACATATTAAATTCCAAATTCCATATCACCGGATCACATAGTTGTGGGTCTGCCCCGCCCATCTTGACCCATACCAAAAAAGTTAGGTGTTTTGAGTTTTGACCTGTTAACCAGCCCACTGAGCCACCCATCTTGTCCCCTCTACAAAACTTGTATACACAAACATATTAGCAAAGTGATTACCTCGTAAAGAAGGTGCTTCATACGTTCACTTATAAGTTTACTTTCATCTCGTAAAGCAATGCTGATAGCCGGATGTAACCATTTCGAGTTACTCAACCAAGAACTAACAGAAGGATGTCCTGCATCAACATGACACCACCAAGTAGGCCCTACGGGTCGTTCCCTAAATGGCACAGCAATATCTGCAACCGTGACTTCATTATCATCAATTTCAAACTCTACATTTTCAGTTTCCCAGTAGCCATCAACTTGAATTTTCTCCACAAGTTGAGCAATCCTAGACCACCCAATCGGTATCCAATAATTTCCAGTATATATAGTAGTAGTATCATTAACCGGCCCTATACAATGTTCAGTATTATAAACGTTGTCATCCAAACCATCGGGTATTCCATTTTTGGATCCGTTTTTCTTCCACCCGATTATATCCTGAGGTCTACACTTCCTGTGGCCACGTTTAGCTTCAAAAGCACAAATTAGTCCATCAGTCCACAAGACATAACCCGCCATGGCATCCTTACCGGTTTGATGTTTTTGATTGTCGTAGTTTTTCATATTATTCATGAATGCACATACATCACAGGTTATTCAATCATCGAAGCTGCAAAAAAGCAGAAATAGAAATAAATATATATATATATACAACTTGTTATTTCACCCTCCTTATACAGTTGTCAAACCATTATCTTTGGGCTCGGGAATATCTGGTATTGACCCAGGTCCAATCCGCACAGGCGACAAGAAAATAACTTTGTCAGCGAATATCGTGTTTCCTAGTTGGGCAGACGCTCACCTTAACGGGCCTCGGTCTAAACATTGTCTTTAACATATCATTAGTGTTTGTACCAATCGGGTTTTTGCGATTAATGTCAAAGGTCTGATTACTTATTTCCTTTAGCAATACATAATAAGCATTAGATAGATAACCGTATAACCAACAAATTTGGTTCAACTAAAATTTGACTTCTACGGTAAAACAAACATAACATATCTGGTATTGTTGTCACAGTTTTGTTATTTTGTGAATTAAACTTCCAACCTTTTCGATTAAAATTCGATACATGCAATAACAAAACTTGGCAACAATTTTTGGTACCAAATTAACTATACATAAAATGCAAAAATCAGTGTAAACTCAAAGTCAAAAAACGGTGGAATAAAACCCATTTTAATGTAATTCTTAACAACTTACTCCTAAATCAACATTTCTACAACTTGCTACATACATATAATAACAGATGAAATTATGAAGACAAAGTTGAAGGAAAATATTTACCTACATATTTGAGTAAAATTGTATACTGTTTTATTTTTTCTTTTTGTTTATTTATGCGTTCGTGAAGTTTTTTAGGCGGTGGCAGTTCTGATAATCGCCACCGCGGTCACAGTGTCACGGCTATGTAATCTAGATGGTCGGTCATACAAAGAAAGCCCTTACACTATGCCTACTTGGCATTATAAGTCCACCCTTTTTTTTTGCAATTTAAGACATGAGTTTACCTTTCATTTTCAATCATAATCACCAAGGTTGGTGCCCGCGTATTAAGGCGGTTAAACGATGATGATAATACAAAACAGTGGAGAAGCAATCGATATGCGTGTGTGTAAATGGAAATGAGAGAAAAAAGTGACTGTGTGTTAAATCTTGATAGGGTGTTTGTTTGATTGTGTTTAGAGATATAGAATTAGAGATAATGTGTGAATTAGGGGCAATATAGGGATATTGAAAAGATTGTTGAATTTACTAATATAGGGAGTCCAATATGTTTTATAAGGAATTATAGATGAGGGTTGGTGTCTGCGCATTGCGGCGGTTAAACGGTGATAATAATACAAAGCAGTGGGGGAGGAATCAATATGCGTGTGTGTAAATAGGAAGGAGAGAAAGAAGTGATTGTGTGTTAGATTTTGGTAGAGTGTTTGTCTGATTGTATTTAGAGATATAGAATTAGAGATAATGTGTGAATTATGGGTAATTTGGGGATATTGAAAAGATTGCTGAATTTCCTAAAATAAGAAGTCTAATATGTTTTATAAGGGATTATAAATTATTGATATAGATTATTACTAGTAAAATAACGTTCGAGCCCCGCGTTGCGGGGTCTTGATTTTCATTTTGAAATGGTTGCGTTGTATAAGGTTTACGTTGAACCTCGAACTACCTAATTAATGAATAAGTTTGTTTCAAATATATATATTTGCTTAAGCAATATCTGAAACGCTTTTTAAACTTTATAATATCAAATGAAATGTTTTGATATATTAGTTGAAAACGCTAAAAGAATAATGAACAAAAACCAAATTGGGGTACATAATGGTATTGGATATGACTATAAAAAAGTTGCAATATGTTATTTGAGGATATGATACGCAAAAGTCGATTAATAGTCAGGTTTTACATGGACGAGTAGTAACTCACCACGATTCATGAGTCCAATTACCTTAATAGTATATATAGTATAATTCCTATACAGGCTACAATAACAAGTTAATTGTCTTATTTTAAAATTTAAAAACTTTGACATTATAAGTAAATGAAAAATACAACCAAACACATTCAAAACAATTTTATCGTCATATCAGAATCAGAATAATTATGAAATCAATGGTTCATATCATATCAATTTTGTAACTTTCGGTTATTGATGTACGAAGATTCACAAAGCAATTAATGTACGATGATTTTTTGATGCACGGTGATTATCACTGAAAAAAACTATAATTTTATTTATTTTACTTTAATCCTTATTTTATCATGTATATATCTATCAATAGTTCTATATAAATACCGGGGGCAACGGCCTTTGACGGCCCAGAAATTTTTTATGTAGATTTATCATTCTTATGTATATTATCATGATTTTGGTCCATTATACGCTTTTATTCTTTTTTACTTTTAAGCCAAAATTAATTTATGATTAACGCAAAAATGAAATGTCAGATATAATCTAATGACTAGCTTGCAGACTGTTATCACTTTCTGAGTTAGAGTCTCCACAACTTACTCATATACATCAGCCCTAAGGCAATCCAACCTTCAAAACTTTACTTGCTCCAACGTGTATGTCGCTATTATTCATCAAGATTCCGATCTTGATTCAAATGTTTAGGTTGTATGTATCATTTCATCATGTTAAAAATTGTATGATGGTCTTCTTTCAATCTTGTATGACCATACATCACATTGCGCATATATCTGGGCAAATTTGATCATACCATTTAATGATGTTATATTGTTGTTATACAATAATCGTGTGCAAAGTATTCACATTTCATCGATCATTATAAAGCCCTACATAGTTAGTATATCGATAGTCCTAAATCCAAATGTAATTTATCAAATTTTTGCTATACTATCAAATGATGAATCATGAAATAATAAAAATAGGCCAAATGGATAAAGTGTTGTTAGACATGGATGGAGAATCCTTCAAGGGTCCATTTAAATTGTGGGCAACTAGGCATCTTTTTTTATCTTTACATCAAAGATAACTAGGTTCCATATCTTTGGTTTTATATAATACACCAGCAACAGATAATGTACGATATTCTTTTTTTTCAAATGAGAGGATTCGTTGAAAGAGTTTCATACACATATTGGGTATCAATATTGTCCTTTAGATTACAAGTGTTGGCCAGTATATATGTCACACAATTTGTTTAGACCAAATCCTGCATAAAGATACAAGAAGATATACACATATTGATAAAGATAACCTATAGAGCTAGTAATTAGTCAAATTTGTGCTTTATCGTAAGGAGTTATATAGTTTAAGGATGATGAAAGTTATTTGTTGTTATTATATAAGTGTAGTTACACAACAAGGAACAATTTGAGATCGCCGAGAAGGAAAACTGACATGGGTGTTCATGAAATAGTGCTGCTAATCATGGTTCTCTTCTCCTTTTGCTCCTCTGCATTATTTGCGCAAGTTAACAAGAACTCAACTCCAGGTTTGTTTACTCTGTCCCTCTATACACACACACACACACACACACACAAAGAGGCTTATTAACTTAAAAGACGTAGCTAATCCGGTGTAACAAAAAGGTGGCAACTTAAGAATGGGTCAATTTGGGTTGTGTTTTATCTCAAACGGGTCAAATTAAGATAACTCACTCTAAGGAGTGCGAGTTAACTTTTTACCCAACAAAAAAAAGAATGAGTCAAATGACTCGACTTAATTCTTAAAGTAGCTTAATGTCTAATTTTGATGCGTATATTTAGAATTGTACCACCTTCTAAATTGCTTTATAAATTTGGTGTATTGTTGTAAATAATATCGTTAGGTAATATGATATGAATATGGGTCATATGACATGTTACATCCCAAACAAGTGTCGAGTAGAAACGTACAGATGCCCTCCATAAGTTGTTTGGTGGTGTTGTTTTTATCCAGATGAAAACATGGGAAATAGTGGAATAAGTGAAAACAATTGTGCAGTTGGTAATGACTGTGGAATGGTAAACCAAAACAAGTATACAAGTGATGTCACAAGCGGTAGAGGTGGTGGACGGCCAGTTGGAAGTGGTGGCAATGGGAATGGCGACCAGACTAACTCTTCCCCGCAAGGAGGTGGCAATGGGGTGGTTCCTGTATATGCCGCTGGTGCAGCAGGTCAACGCAGAAACCACAAAGGTGCTGCTGCAACTGATACTCTATACCGGAAAGGAAGGCTTGCAGTGCTCATAGCTACAGTAACAGCATCCTTTTTACTATCATAAAATATGCATCGTTAGTAGTAAAGTTTCTGTGTCGACTTTGGCCCAACTAATGGTATGCATGGATCTCAGCTAATCTATTGAGCTATTAGTGTACCATGTCATAGACTACAAGAAAAAGTAGAATAGTTTGTATAGTTGTCAAAACAGATCGTAATGTGTACATTATGATATATGAAATGATCTATACCAGATATCTACTTGCTGTAAACATGATGAACTTGAAGTTTATGAAGATACCATATACGTCTCTTCAAAACTTCAAGTTTGAAGTGCTATGTAGTCAAATGAAAATCGTCGTTGTTAATTTGTTATTGATTCTATGGGAGATTGTTAGTGTTATATCCCTGATATAACCTTGCGAAGTTTGAGTTTTCATTTAATACAAATTAGTATTCCTACATGTTTTCTAATTTGTCTAATATTTACTGAACTTTATCAGAAAATGTTAAGATGTGATACCTTATGGTCCAAACCAGTAGTTGAGACTGATACTTGTACAGTTAAGGAAGCCAAGAACCTTGTATAGACATAAAGTTCATCAAAAAATTCTACCCTAAAGAATGTCACTGTTTGATATAATATGAAAACATAGCAAGTGCTTTTGCTCTTTAATACGATGTTGTGTCATAACAGCTTCTTTTGATTATGACAAAGAACTATATGCAAAGAGAATCAATACTTAATCTTAAAGGCTACTATCCTCAAAATGCCTAAAGTGTTGATATTCTTTACCTAAGGTATAGTGTAAATGACAATGATTCACGATTCGATACACTAAAAGCTAAATATAGGATCAATACGGCTGGAATCATTTTGTCAAAAACTCAGTAGCATTGCTCAAAGTTATCGTCAATTGGCAATATAATCGAGACCTCTGACATGATCCATTATTCATACTACTTGAATGAAGAGTAAAAACTGATATGCTTAACACTGAAAAAACGTCTAGTCGACCTGCTTTCTTGGAAAGTGGGAACTTCGGTCAAAATTATTGATGTATGTACAGAGGCTAATTCAAGATGTCAAGAAATAGCCTCAATTACCATCTCTGGTATGGATGTACCATAGGGCAATGACCCAATAAATATTGCAGGCTCCATACCATTGATCTGACCTCCTTTTTAAGTTTCATTTGTTAACTGATGATCCACTTAGTACCACCACTTCCTGAACCCCCCAAAACTTGTAAATGAGACCATCAATATTGCTCTAACTTGGGTGCACAAAAAGACCATGCCGCCATTTTAACCGACCACAGTTACTGCTACGTTAGCAGATGCTATTTTAAACAAAACTAAATACCAAACCATTATTGTCACCTTTATGGAAAAGATACTTGGATTTTCACATAGTTGACCAAAACCTACTAATATTCGCTTTATCCTTTTAAATTGGTTGTGGAGAAAAACTACATTGTGATGATTGCAAATACCCCGAACATGGTGTTACTCTTTATCTAGACAAACCGCATGAGAACATAGGAGATAATGGATGACACGAAAACAATTTGCACTGTTGGTAATGGCTATGGAATGGTGAACCAAAACAAGTACACAAATGCAGTAGAGGTGGTGGTCGATCAATCAGAAATGGTGACGATGGAAATGGCAGCCATGCCAACTCCTCCCCACAAGGTAGCAATGGGATGCTTCCCGTATATGCCACTGGTGTGTCAGGTCAACCCAAAGGCCACAAAGGTATGCCTGCAACTTATACCACCTGCAGGAAAGGAAGGCTTGCAGAGTTGCAGTGTTCCTAATTACAGGCACAGCAGCAACATCCGTTTTACTATTCTAAAATATGCAATATTAGTATATTAATTCCTATGCCAAGTGGAATAATGGTATATATGGATCTTAACTAATCTTTCGAGACATTAGCGTACCAGTTCATAGACTATGATGTTTATAGTTGTCAAAACAGTTGGTAATTTGTATAATATGATGTTTGCAATTATCTATATCAAATTTGTGCTTTGTGTAAAAATGGTATTAGTAAGCCGATGATATCACATATTTGTCCTCAAATCAAGTGAAGGATACCAAAATACTGAGACGATTTTGATTGATTCTGTAGAGATTTAAGATGCGACATATTATGGTCCAAACGTAAAATTAAGATGCACTGTCAGTGTATCAACTAAACAATTCCATTGCTGAATAAAAAAGAAACCCATCCAGTCAATCAAGTGTGTATCAAGTTCTTTCTTTTTCAGAAATTCAGTTATATTGATCCAAAACAAAATCAAATTGTATCTAACCATGAATCAAAGTCATCAAGTAATTCAGACTTGGAACCAAGAGGATTGGACTTGACCTCATGAGTTGGTGATGCACTGTTTTGATCGATCAGAGAGGGAGTAGATGTTTCTTTGAGCAGGTCATCGAGGGTACCATCAATATCAAAATCTACTGTTTTTCCTTTTGAGGTTGAGGTTGAGGTGGAGGCTAAGGCATTCTCTTTCAGGCTAGCATCAGCAAAAGAATCAAGAAGCATATCAAGTTCAGTTTCGGCTGTTTCTGCTTTGAGTTTTGATTGGCTCTCATTTGGTTGCACCATTGGTCTCAAATTGGTGCTATCAATATCGTCCTGAATAACTAGACGGTTGCTCTTGGTGGTGGTGGGAGATGTGACTTTGTGGGTGATGTCGACACTCTGGCTAGAGTTTTGTTGTTCTTCACTTCTTTCAGAAAGCTGCCAAAATCAGTAACAGAAGTATTAGGCTAAACAGCATGGTTAATCTTTTAAAGTTTGAAAAAGATACGACGGAATAAAAAACTGAAACTGCAGAAGCAGTATATCAGATTCAAAGATGGAACACAGAGGTGGGAAAATGATTCATATAAGTCGGGCTATCTCAAAGCACTGATACCTTATTAGTTATTACTTAATTAGTGTCAGATATGGCTTTTTCCTCTCACTGTTTGACCCCTTGAAAATAAAAGGAATAACTAAAACTAACTTGTAATAAAAAGATCATGCAAGAAACCCAACAAACATGTGATTCTAGGAGGGCATTTCCTAAGATGTTTTTCGTGGTCAGAGACCCATTTTGACCCAACTATTCTACTAGATCTTTGCAAATGTCTCATCGATGTGGATTCTGATGTAGGCCATACAAGCTACAAGTTACAATTAACAGGTGGGGCCCATAAAGAGATGATAGCATTATGGGATTTGAATCAACCCAGCTGAAACTAGGCTCTAAAGCCTCACCAAACTTGACCAATCCCTCAGGTTTGCCACTCCGTTGATATGAAGACAATATAGCATTGTAAGTCAACCAATAAACCATGATGTAACTGGTGAATGAAAGAATTATACATACCAGCTCCAAAGGGAACAACTCCTCTTCCATAAAAAGCCTTGAAGGTAAATCTATTTTTGCGAGTTGTTCAGAAAGATCATGCAAACTCAGCGAGAGAAACGAGGACTGCATTCATAAGAATATGTGTGACAAAAAGCAGATCATGAGCATATTGCTAGTAGCAGGACCGTCAAATCAGTCAAAACAATTCAAAGTAAAAAACAAAGAGTCTTAAGTCAAATTCAGGTTTAAGCTTTATAAAGTAAAATAGGCGGTCTAAGTAAGATAGGCCAGTAAAATCAGTCTTGGGTCAAAGGTATAAGAGCGTTACAAACTAAAAGTTATCTTGATTATTTTCATTTGTAAAGAGAGATTTTCAAAAGTTCAGATGGCCAGTTCGAGTGATACGTATCTCAAGCTGCTAAACAGGGTAATTCTAGCCCTATGATTTGGGTGATATAGAATAAATACGGATGTTTAGCAAACTGAGTTGTAATGGAATTCACCAACGGCACTGGTTAACAGAAACAATCTGTGAATTCAGGGACAGGACAGAACTGGCACCCAAAGATAAGTTGGGTCTATAACCAGAGTGGCATTGCAGGTCAAAATTAACATTTAAAGTACTATCGATGATCTGACTAACATTTAACAGTTTGACCCACCAAGTAAAGTGCACAAAGTAAAATAGCATTTAACCAAAAAAAAAAAAGAACCTCGTAGTTAGCGGACGTCTTATCTTCCACAAAAAAGGTATCATTTTGAATTGATGATAGCAAGCTTTCACCTCGAACAGCAAAGAAGGAGTCTTTTCCCTGACCAAAGTCTAACAACATTGATTTAATCTTCTAAAAAGCTGATTGTTAAACTACTCACAAACAACATATCTATTGAAACACTAAATCCCACGGCCACTAGTAGTGTTTCTATACGTTCACCAATAATTGTTAAGATTCATTGCAGCACTTCAGGCTAACAAAATCACCTAAAAACAGTAAAAGTTATAACATTTCATATCACATAATTGTTAGGGAAAATATTTAGACCTATGGGAATTGTGGACTGATTACTTTCCTATTTGAAGGATATGCATTATTAGTCTTATAAAGATGTAAAATACTTTTAAATTGTACATACATCAAGCCTGATCAAAATGGGGTGAACGGCGCAGGTGGCATAAATCACATTTCTTTAAACTACAGAAACAGCAACATATAATTTAAGCGTAAACTGGTTCAAGATTTGTATTGCAGACATCAGAACACAAAACCCATATGAAAGAAACTGAGATACCGAAAACAGTTACACAAAATGTACTAATAAGAAGAATAAGCAACTGAAAAAGAATATGTGCTATACCAGAAACAAAATCATCAAGAGATGGAAAGAACCCAGAAGAGATTTTCGACGAATTCTGCGACTTGGCCTCAGAAAGCAAGTAAGCATAGTCTGCACCTTTACTTTGAGGTACAACAACACCGCCCGGCTGACTCGATTGATCTTCTTCTTCTTCTTCCTGATAACGGTCCCAATTAGATGGGAGGTGGGTCTGAGATGGGGGCAGAGGTTTTTGTTTAGCTGTTGCAGGTGCCTTGTTTGTGGGGGCTAATGCCCCCCCAGCAGAAGTTGTCGCTGTAGTAGCACCTTTGGATTTTTGATTTGGATGATGATGTTTTTTGCTATGATGCAGAGAGTGTGCTCTCTTTGATTTCGCAAGCGATTTTGAATCCATTTTGAGGGTTTCGAAGATCTGCAAAAATAAGACCTGAATAGTAGTATTCAGTTAGCCATGAGCAGTTGACTAGGGGAGTATTTGGTAGAGGTGGCAAAGTGGATGGGTCGGTTAATAAGCATCTGAATAAAATAGGCAAAGTGTTCCGAATACCACCAGATCGAAGCACAAAATTAGGGTTTTATTACAAACAAAAAAGGTATTTATTAAAAGTTTAATAAATCAATGCGTTACGTATCCCGATCAGGGAATAATTCCCGATCAGGGAATAATTGGTATCCCGACCATGGCTATTGCTACAGTCGCTGCAAATAGTCATGCCACGTCAGCTTTCCACTAACCACTGTCATGATGGTAACATCTTTCACCAAGCATTTGCAGCGATAAAAGTAGAATCTAAAACTACGAGTTTTGATCAATGTTATAGTACTTGAGCTTGTAATATTATTTTAACATTTGTCTTGCAAATATTATTTTAACATTTGCTTTGGAAATAATATGTATACAACTTTTGCTTTGTAATCATCATCGTCATTTTAAAGTCGTTTAATTTTCGTTCCTCTATTCAAAACTCATCACCTTTTTTTGAGTTGTTTAATAAATGTTTTTTATATATTTAATTGCTACATTAAATGCTTTTGATAAAAATGATGTTGACTTTTGACCCAACTTTTTGCAGCGACTGTCGCTGCCAAAGGCCTGATGGGAATACTGAAAGTCTGGTCGTGTTACCATTCGCCTAAATCAAACTATAGACTTTAGTTAATGTGATAAAAGAATGAAAAAGGTTTTGCTTTTTTTAATTTTTATGAGTAACTAAGTTAATTTTCACCCCGTTTGTAGTGGTACTAAAAATAAAAGTATAATCTCAAAAAATAGGTAATAAAATTAAAAAAAATTGAAATAAAGAATGACAAAATAAAAATGAAATCAAGATACAATTTATATGAAGTTAGATATTGATGATTATGGTGAGTTATCACCAAAATAAATCCCTAATTATATAAAATCAAATATGTCGAGCCTTCACAAAAATACAAAAATGTGAGGTTTGCAAGACATAGACTAAGGAAGGAAGGGTTGGAAGCTTAGACAAAGTCTAAGAAGGAAGGCTTGGAAGTTTAGACAAAGTAAGGAAGGAAAGGCTTCCAAGGCTAGACAAGTAAGGAAGGAAAGGCTTCCAACCTTAGAGTGGAAAGCTAGACAAGTAAGAAAGGAAAGGCATATAACCTTAAGCAAAGGAGAGGAAGCCATGGGGCCCAGCCTAGGCCTCCAAGGAAGGATAAAGTCTAAGTCTAGTTAATATATATATCCATTTATATGTTAAAGATCGGTTGTCGAGGCTTGAGGTTGGAAATGGGCCCCACGCCTAAGCTTAGCAAGAAGGATGGAAATAGCACCGCGCCTAAGCTTAAATAAAGAAGGAAAGAAGTTTAGACAAAGTCTAAGTCTGGAAGCAAGGAGTGGGGGCCCAGCCAAGGCTTAAGTAAAAGACAAGGAGGAAAAGCTTTAAGGTTGGAGGTAGACCCCATGCCTAGGCTTACCAAGGAAGGAATGGTGTCTAAGCTTAAAGAAAAGACTGAGTATCTAAGCCTGGAAAAATACTAAGTGTCTAAGCCTAGGAAAGGACAAAGTGTCTAAGCTTAGAAAAAGACTAAGTGTCTAAGGGAGACTAAACAAAGGAATACACTCTCTCTTGGTAAGGCTTAGGTGAAGCAAAGATGGGGTGGCCCCCACTGGCCAAGCTTGGCAAGGTAAAGAGAGATGGAGCTCGACCCAATTGTCTTCTTTTTATGCCTAGACCTCAATAACATTTTGGGTATATATAAGTAAGCTAAATCGAGGCTAAACCTCGATTGAGATATATCAAAGCCTGGAAGCTCGATATTGGTTAACATCAATCCAAATTAGCATTGACATATTGATAAATGAGTATTCAAATGACTGACAAGGAATGTTCTATACCTAATATTATCGTATCGGGCCAGGGCCCATATTGCACGGCCCAAAGTACTAGAAACCCTAATCAGATGCCTATAAATAGGCCTCATCAATTGTTTGTCAGGACATTCTATTCACAATCAATTCACACACATATTTGTTACAACACTCTCTGCAAATATCAGAGAATATACAACATCATCAATATATATTCATAAGCATTCATCATCAATCAATCATTACATAAAAATCATATATCATTAATATCTTCCATAGATCGATACATCTCTATGGGAAAATCATCATACACCTTAGATTTGTCAAGAGTTTATTAGGTTTGCACTCTTTTTGAGAAGATCTTGATGATTTTCATGGTTAAACTCACTTTGTGATTGAGTTCTACTTTTCATGCTCAAACAGATATATAACAGAATATTAAAATACTTAATGTGTTTAAAAACCTATATAAAGTATAAATTATTTTCATTTTTATTAAACACTCACCTTAATTGATCAATCACATGCTTTACTATAATATTAGCAAAGAGTGTTGTTTTAAGTTATTATATATACAACAAATCAACAAATTTTGGATGTGAGTGGTTTACTAGCTATTGATAATAAGCTTTTACGTGTATATTTTATTTTGACTATAGCGCAAAACTAGAGAAGTAGAGAGGTTACTTGGATTAGTGATGCTCAATGTATATTCCTATTTGATTTGCAAGGAGTGTGGGCCTTACCACTAAAGTCTTATACGAGTAAGATTTAATTTGCATATCTAATTGTAGACTGGCATATGGTCAATTCTTACAGGTATAATTAAAAGTTCATAAGATCTCTTTAAATCTTTTTATTTGTTGTAAATACCTTAAAACAACACTCTTTGCTAATATTATAGTAGAACATGTGATTAATCAATCAAGGCTAAGTGTTTAATACAAATTAAGATATTTTGTACTTTATATAGGTATAAGCACATTAACTATATCTTAATATCCTGAAAGTATATTAGAATTGGTATTGGTATGTTTTAATTTTTATTTTGTCATTTTTTAAAATTTTTTAATTTTATTACCCTTTTTTGATATTTTGATAATTTTTTTAAAATATATTTTGATATTTAAGATGTTAAATATGATACTTTTATTTTCATTCCCGAGTGGTGCATATTAATTCGTTAAAAACTAAAAAAACAAAACATTTTCCTCTTCTTTTATCATATTAACTAAAGTTAGTAGTTTGATCTATTAAATTTCTAATAATTACTTTTCTGTTTGTAATAAAACCCTAAATTTACAACAAATAAAAAGATTTAAAGAGATCTCTCAACTTTTACTATCTATAAGAGTTGGTCATAAGTCAGCTTAAAATTGGATATACAAATTAAATCTTACTCATGTAAGACTTTAGTGGCCGGAACCATAATCTTTACAAATCAAATTGAAATATACATTAAACATCACTAATCTGAGTAATCTCTCTAGTTTTATGATATAATCAAAATAAAACATACACAGGTAAGCTTATTATTAATAGCCCTTAGCTATAGTGAATCACTTACGCCCAAAATTTGTTGATTTGTTATATATATAATGTCAAGAGAAAAAAGATTATACAATCACACTTTGGTAGTTAGGTTATGTTAAAAGAAACTATTAAATATAGTATTAAGGATCTAAATACCATTAAACACGTAAATCTGTTAAGATCTATATGTTGTACAAGACGTGAAGCTAATCTTGTGCATTACATTTGGTTTTCTAATTTAACATAAACTAACATGGTACCCGCGCGTTGCGGCGGATACAATTGACACAACGCCATGATGGTTACCATCAACAAACCTATGTGTTGTGTTTTTTTGAAGAAAACAATACTCATGGACTTTGTGTGTTTTTTTTTTGTTTGTGTGTTTTAGTTTCTAAGTGGTGGGCTGTGTGTATTGAAGAAGTTGGGTAAGGAGGGCATAAGTGTAGTTTCGTCATGTGTAACTTTTAACATTTAAGAGAGAGAGAGTTCTATTCTTTTTATAAAGTAGTATAGATAAGGTGGTTGCTAGCTTAAAAATGTTATGGAAAAAGTTTTTTAATGAAGGTTTTAAAAACGAGAAAAACATTAAATAAAAAAAATAACAAAGAGAAAAAAGAGAATTTTAACAGAATGTTTAAATTGATCTCACCAAAACTTCAATGGTAAAGGAAGTATGCCAGTCAGCGAAAATATTAAGTTTTTCTTTTGGTTTTCATATCACTAATTAGATGAGTCAAAGATTCAAAATTTACTATTCGGCTTGTTTAGTTATTTGAGTCGAACGAGCTATTCAAGCTTTATAAGTCATATAGTCCCAACGAATTTAGATAAAATGAGTTTTATGAGTTATTTAACTATATGATAGGTTTATTCATGTGATAAAAAAATGAGATATTTTATAGTTTGAGTACAAATGATCTTGTAAGTATGTATTTGTGGATTTGATGTTTGGTAGCTGATTAAAAGCTGGTGTAAAAAGTTTCCTCTATATTTACGTTTTCTATTCGAGATCTCTTGGAGATTCATAAATTGACGAGTATTTCATCTAGTAGTAACTTAGTTTTGTATGTGGTTATGCTATTAACATGTTGAAGCATTTGGAGAGCTCAAAACGAGTTAATTTTGTGGTCTAGTACTCTAGTCAATGGAGAGTCTTGAAGATTTACAATTCCTTGGTTACTTTTGGATAAAAAATCATGTGAAAAGAGACTCAATCATGTAAAACCTTAGGAAAATTTAATACTACGTAGATAACAATATTTTTTGGTACTTGCACTGTTGATTGCTATTGTAATCTCATTAATGACAATGTTTATGAACAGTAACGTGCCACGTGACGCTGTTCTGTTGGTCCACCTGTACTTTGCGTTTTTTCCCAGATTTTGCCATATCGGATTCCGTTAAGGTTATTTTTCGTTCCGTTTTTCTTGGTTTCCTACATAGCTTTTTTTGCTTTTGTGTTTTCTTTCTATTGGTCTACCTATACCCCGCGTTTTTTCGGATTTTGCCATATCGAATCCCGTTAAGGTTATTTTTCTTTCGGTTTTTGTTGGTTTATTACGTAGTTTTTTTGCTTTTGTGTTTTCTTTCTATTGGTTCATCGTATACCCCACATCACTATTTAGATTTTGCCATTTTGGATCCCGTTTGGGGTTTTTTCTTGGTGTTCATCATAGTTTTTTGGCTTTTGTGTTACGAATTAATATATTGGAAACTTTTACTCAATATTTTTTCCCCTTTGTTATTTCTATTTTCGTTAAAGTTATTTATCTTTCGGTTTTTCTTGGTTTTTTGATATCTTTTTTTTTCCTTATATGATCTCTTTTATTGGTTCATCATATACCCCGCATCACTATTTAGATTCTGACATTACGGATCCCATTTGGATTTTTTTCTTTCGGTTTTTTTTGCATGGTTATCAATAGTAATCATGTTTATTAAAACTTGACATGTGGCATCGGTTATAAAGTAACACATCATACGTTTCTTATAGTTTGGATTTTGTCACATTGCATCCTGTTCGGATTTGTCACATCTTTTTTTTTTTATATTTTTTTAGTTTTGTTTTTTTTCAGATTTTTTTATTACGGACTACTTCTTTTGTTTTTTTCATACTTTTTATTTGGCATTCAACCTTATTGTGATACACCCCGTACCACTACTTGCATTTTGCTATATCGCATCTGCTTAAATTCTGAATTAATATATTAATATTTTTGTCATATCACATCCCGTTAGGGTTTCTACTACAGGTTACGTTTTTGGTTTCTTGCATACTTTTAAACAAACATATTAATGACAAAATTATTTCTAATTAAGCGGTCAAAAATTCACAGCATATATACTAAAATAACGAACCATTTCAACGAGGGAATTGAGACCCCGCAACGCGGGGTCCAAAATTTTCTAGTTATAATGAAGTTGGTCATTAAAAATTGAAGTTATAAACTTGAAATATAGTTAAAAGAAAAATAGTAAAGAATATAAATAAACAATATCGAGTTAAATATTTGAGAACACACTTCGATAAGTTATTATTAGGGGACTAAAACTCTAAAATATACCAGTATCTTCTTACAAGGATAAAAAAAAAAACTTAATACTATCAAAAAGGAGAAAAAACCCTAAAACAATGGCGGCGAGGAAATCAAAAAAGAACCAAGGAGTCCTATCAAGGGTATCATCAACAATCTCTGAATCACCAATCATATACAAAGGCAAACAAGCTGCTTCTGATGCAGGTTTCGTCGCTAACAAGCTTCTAAGGAGCACAGGAAAGGCGGCGTGGATCGCAGGAACCACTTTCTTGGTTCTGATTGTCCCGTTGATCATCCAGATGGACCGTGAGGCCCAGTACAATGAGCTTGAGCTACAACAGGCTAGTTTGCTCGGCACTCCTCCTGCTGGTCTGCCTCAAAAATGATCCCCTTTTTATTTTAATAAAGGTTCTTGCTTTAACTTATGTTTTCTTTTCTTTTCATTTTTTAAGCATGTTTTGGAGCTAATTATTTTGTTGGGGTTTGGGGTATTTTCGATAAAAAAAAAATTTTTAAGCTATGATCAGCTTATAAGCCAAGCTTGAGAATAAGCAACGCGAAGAACCCAGAAATGTTGTACTAAGTAAATTGTAGATTTATAAGTATAATTGTGTGACTTGACTTAATAATGACTAGGATTTGAGATTAGGATACCTATATGAGATTTTATTCTTTTTAAGCATCTTTGTGTGTGTTTTTAGAAAATTAGGTCAGATATTTTTGATGTATAATTTTTATTTTTATGAATCTTACGATACGAGTCATGAAACGAATTTCACCAAACGAGTCGTAGAGCAGTGCACGTGCAATAACTAGTTTCTCTTTTTTCTTAAATTTGAGTCACAAGGTTGGTAATCTATACACCACCATTTTTTTGCCATAAACCACCTAACATGCGTCACATGACTGTACATCTTAAAGCATGTTTGGTGGTGTACGCCTAAAAACTGGTGGTGTACGGATCATCACATATAAGTTTGGCAGCGAGTTTCTCATGGCGGTGGTTGAAGAGGTGGAATGTGTCATTTTTATTGGGTTTAGACAAGGGGTGGTGTACTGATCATCACACATAAGTTTGGCAGCGAGTTTCTCGTGGTGGTGGTTGAAGAGGTGGAGTGTGTCATTTTTATTGGGTTTAGAGAAAGGGTGATGTGCCTTAGCTGGGACTAGAAGCTTATTTTATATGGAAACTTGTTATAAGTAGTTTTCATTTTCGGGATTGGAGAAAGTTTAAGTTCGAAAAGCTCTTAGAAGACCGTTGTCAAATGCTCCCTTAATCTTAACAATGGAAGACCTGCATTATATATTACTATGTTATAGATAATGAGCATCCCTGGTTGTACTTATTTCACAAACTTTGTGACTGTTTCCTTAATGGCATCCAAGTTAAATATACTAGTACAATTTATATACAACGCTGTCAATGCATTAAATGAAATATTTTTAGCTTACAGGGATTATAAACTTCCATTCATAGTAACCAGTATTACGTGTATTTAGCTTCAAAATTTATGTCAAGGGTATATAGATGAGTTGATGTATAAAGCCATTAATCTTTTACTTGGATAGAAAGTAGCAAGTTATAGTGCTAGTTCAAAAAGAAAAGAAAAAGAACCTCATACATGTAATTGCTCACATGAATTTTTATGTCTCTTTTATAACTATATAGACATCCCAGAAAATGAAGTAATGCCCACAGTTCTATGCCAAAATAGCAACATATATACTTTAAGGGAACAAACATACAAGTTTACAAAATTTAGGTAAGGTAGACTCAAATTGTCTAGACTAATGTGTATAGTCAAAAGTTTATGTGCAAAGCCATGATTTTATAGTATAAAATTATATAATGTTCATCTATGCTAAGCATAATACATGGGATGCAAAAAAAATTTTTTGTTTTGTTTTACTCCATGAAGCGAGTTTTTCTGATTCCCATGTATTTTGTTTATGTTATAATTAACATTATGCTTTAGTCTTAAATAGTGTCGGCCTACTCTAACTAACTTAAGATGTAAATTCGTTTAGGCATGTATATTTCCCCACTCGGGAGTTATCTACTAGATTGTCATAAAGCTATTAGCACAATAGAACTGTGCTAGATTTGATGACATAATTTTTCCAAGAAACATACAAGATGAATTCATTGTAAATCATTGTAAGTAGTTAAAAGCGGGGTAGTGTATGATGATTTTATAAAAGTTAACATTGTGATCGTCAGTCCAACTATTCAAATGAAGTATTCATAGCTTTTTGACATAAACTTTTGTTTACCATGAAGTCCTCTCTCTCATAAAATTTGAAGGTGGTTGTATATGAGATGACTTACGGTGACCTGATTACCTGAAAGTTGGTATCCAT
Organism: Erigeron canadensis; assembly: GCF_010389155.1. NCBI lineage: Eukaryota > Viridiplantae > Streptophyta > Magnoliopsida > Asterales > Asteraceae > Erigeron > Erigeron canadensis. The sequence goes on from NC_057762.1 coordinate 31,910,867, forward strand.
ATCTGTGGGATTGTCTCTCTGTCCATCATATAACACATGTTTATTAAGTTAATAAAAAGTTAAGGATGCAATCTAAACTTCACTTCTGATGTTCAAATAGAGTAGCTATACCTATCTATATATAGCAATTATCCTGACGAGTTCGTTTAATTGTAAGGCTATGATCTTACTGCTAAGAAGAGGGGATATGATGTAAACATCTGTATTTCTCATTGATCTCGTCTTGGCCTTTTATTTCTTATTTCTCATGAGTCACAACCAAACACAATTCTGTCATTTTCAATACATAAAAGCCAACATACAAACTTGCTATGCACGCAAAGCTTTTTTTGTTTGCCCTATCTTACTAACGCACCACCATCAACACCACCACATAATCTACCTGCTGTGTAGTTTTTGCTTTTCACTTCTGTTGTGCCGCTACAAGGCTAGATTATTCTGAAGAATAAAATATATAACAGTTTTATCATTTGAAATGGTATGTTGTTTCGGAATTATCTATGTTATGTACTCATTCAGTGTTTTATGCCTAATTTGTGTAATCCTTTTAATTGCTACATATATCATGTATTATGCATGTGGAAGAATTGATGTTGCATTTTTGTTTGGAGGTTAGCCACATACCACTATACCAGGACTAAGTAATGGAAACTAGGAAACTATATTGACCTAATTACGTAACAAATAAATCATAAACCCAAATACAGATAATAGATTAACAATGCAGCTACGTTATCGCTGGTACACAATGGTGTTATTCACTTATCATGGAAGTTAGCACGTTAAGAAAAAGATGATGATCGGATAATTGGCTATGCACTTGTAGTTATAATCTCACTGCTTTAAAAGTTGTATGAAGTAGTTGAAATATATATATGTAGAAGGACCGTTTCAAAGTGGTTTTCCTTGTAAATCTGAGGCATTGTCTTAGCATAACTTACTTTTTAATCATATCTTTAAGACGAAAAAAATGGAAGTTTTATCATCTAAAAACACTTTTATGTTTAAAATTAGACTATTTATGCACTTATGTTTTGAGTCATACATTAGACTATTCGAGTTCGACAACTTCAATATGTTGCTCTTCTAAGATCTGTGGATTTGTAATATTTGCAAGTGGATTATCGTTAGTAGCATCTAGAAGAATGTTGAACTTGGTTAGGTCACTCCATTTTGCTTGAGAATGTGTTTGCTTTCCATTGAGTTTGCCTTAGAAGAATTACTGTTTTATTCATTGCAAACTTTAACATCATAATAGTACTAAATAAAGCTAAACTAGAAAACTGTAATTGGATGGCAAGCTATATCTATGATATATGCTTTTCTAATCTTAATGCACAGAGTTGTTTCGTCTTTTCGTTTTCTGTAGAATTTTCTTTTCAGGCAATTGTATGCCCGACTAGGTTAGATCACGGGATGTAAGGACTACTATGGTGTATGTGGAATTATGTGAAATTCCACATATGTAAATGATGTAGCTTAGAGGTTCTATATAAATGAGTTAAGCTTCCCAGGTTTGAAATCATTGGTGAACATGCTATGCAACCCAAAACTCTGGGCTCAATAAGTGCAAGGCGCGCTTGAGCTTAAATTTGTCAATACAAAAGAGATTACTCTTGATCTTAAATTAGACTCCGGCGTGCAAAAATGCAAATATTAATTACAGAACTGCTTTTTTACATGTCAGATGCAAAATCTTTTAGGCTAATGAATTGAATTAATTTTTTACATACAGGTACCCGCCCAACCAAGCATAAGTTCAGCTGACACAACTAAAAGTCAGCTTGTTCATCATGAAATAGAGAGGATCACTTGGTAGGAATGTTTCGTTTATATTATGGATTTATTGTTTTGAAAAGATGTTTTGTTGGATTCTTTTTTTTTTCTTTCCCTCTTTCTATGTCATATTAGTATCAGTTCAAGAATCGAGTGTAATACATGAGATGATTATTCTAAAATGGGTACATGCTCACAGCAATCATATATTTTAGAACTTATCCGTTCATTAAATGATTGTACTACTTGGATTTGGCTTTTCCAAATAGGTATTGTTACCATATTGAGAATCCGAGATGCATATATATCTCTGCAATCTATCTTGCAATTTAGCGTTACTTTTTCCAGCATTCTGTAAAAATAGTAGTTCAAATTGACGAATAGAACAGGATAGCCAGTATTGTGTCTCAACTCTCAAGTTGGTTAGTAACTATTTAATCTCATATAAGTTTGGAGTTCTTGTGTGACGGATGAATCTGTTGACTTGATCCTAGAAGGGTGTCAATTGTATGTTGTTTGTTCTTTAGTAATCATGCTTGAATTCTGTACGTCTTGTAGCTATTTTTGACTACAATGAGAGATGGTTGCTTTGTCATTTCTGGAATCATGGAGCCTAGAGTCTTTAGAGTAAATACATACGGTCTCTCTTTGGCACTTGTGGGTCTTATTTATCCGTGGACAAGTGTTTTGACTGTTTAAATTCAGCCCATTTTGCTGTTGACTGAGCTACATGGCTTGTGCATAACTGCACAAGCACTGTTTATACATTAATTAAGCCTGCGTTTTACTGGAATCTTTTTGGCGCTGCAAGATGGAAAGTTAAGGTTTTAGGTTTAGGCATTCAACCGTGTTGTTATCTTTTTAATGTGCTAGTAATTTAACAAATGATCTTTGTTTTGTTTAATATGTTCCAATTATAGCTTATTTATCTAAACATTACACTTTATGACACATCGTTTTTCTTTTCTATACCGATTAAAAATGTGGCACGTCATCTTTTTTTTTTTCTTCTTTCGTGCTCAACTAAACTCGAACTCTTAACTGTAATGGGTGACTACCTCCAACAAGATCCTTATTGCCATTGTTTATTGGAAACAGCCCGTAGACATTGGAATTATGTCAATAACAAACATAAAGCATAAATTTTTTTTGATAAATGTTGGAAAGTCAGCAAACCTCTCGGCCAGGCTAAAAAAATGTTTCCAACAAATATTAAAATATAAATACAAAATTTTTCTTGTGGCTTTTGCTGTACTAGTTAAATATGTAGTGTGAGTATGAAATCCGTATGTTGTTTTACAAGTTACATAGTAGTGTGAGCATCATATGACCCAATGTTAACATACGTTTCTTTCCTTTGGTATTAGGTAGATTTATTTGAAAGTGAGAAAAGTAAAAACATTTTTTTTATTTAGTTATTACAGCTAAGCATTAAAAGTATTGTATAGTTAAATATATTAAATTTTGTTTTATTGCATATATTTAACCAAAAATGAAAACGAGGTTTTTCAAATTGACATTGATTCACGGTTTATTTCCTTTGGTGTATTATGTAGTATTAACTAAAGTGTTTTCTTTTATATATAAGAAATATATAAGATTTTGCTAATATATACTATTTTGCTAATAAGAGCCTTAACTTATCTAACTATAACTAATTTTTATTTATGCAAAATTGATACTAATGACAATCTTAAACTATATCATATAAATTGTATAGTTATCACTGGTGAACCTTGTTTAATGAAATTAAATTAATTAGCAGGAAGATATAGCATATTCATAAAGGGGTTTGCTAAATACAACCTTTAGGGCTGTGTTTAAGGTGCATAAATTATTTGTACATTTACCATGAAAATCAGGGGGTGAACTTTTAATATGGAAAGTACAAGTTGTTTAATGCACGTTAAATACAGCCCTTAGCATTTCCCATTCATAAAATATATGTATTAACCTATTTAATGTTTATTATATTGATTATGTTTTCAGATTTTATAATGAAATTTGAACTTCATTTAATCCTTCCAGAAAAATTCGTTTATATATGGAAAATCTATAAAGCTTCACTTAAAATGCTAAAATTGTACTTTTCTATGCTAAAAGTTCACTCTTGTATTTTATGATATGCCTATTTGTTTAGCAAAACCTTTTATATATTCGCTTCAAGTATGTTTGAAAAGAATATTCCCTTTAAGCTAGTGAAAACGTATACTCATGTGTAAAACATGACATACTAATTAACTTGATGATAAACGGTCCAAAGACTTATCTTTTAATAAATCTCTTAAGTTCGTAGCTAAAGTTAAAACATGCTCGAACACACTTTCAAGGTGCACTCTTTTAAGTTCACAACTTCTTTTCACTACTCAATAGTTTCGTTACATTGTAATACGATCGCGACAAGTAAACATAAGAAATACACGAGTATAATACCACTTCAAACATTATACTGTCACATTATTCTCACATATATTCTTAATACGAAAAAAACGATAACCGACTCATTATCAGTCCCAGCGACCGGAAATATTCTTAATACGATAAGTTAAAGTTAGATCATACTTCAGAAGCATGCTTGTTTTTGTTTCAACATATCACAAGATAAATGGTATCCAGCTGAAAATCAGGCTAATGTACAGATTTAACTTACTAACTTTTGCAAAAAGACACATTAAGTAGTGTTTATATATGCATGAAATGCATGATCAGCAAATCTCACATTATTTATCAAGTGATTTCTTGTAATAAGATATTTAATTTAATACCCCTTAATACAAATTTGGCTTAATATTATCATGACACAAATGTCACATGTTTGGACCTCTGTCTTAGAGTTTGAGACACAATACTTACACACGAACACCCAAACCCAACTATATAAACAGGCACTGTTATAATATTTTCGCTTAAGTTTTTTCTTTTAGGAAAAAATTAGTTTATTTTTTCAACATGTCAAAGCACACCTACATTAGTCTAAAAGATGTGTTGAAGAATGAAGGTGTGGTTTCTCCAAGTGCCAGGTTCAGAAACCATTCTGTTTTTAAAGAAAAGCCAGAGCTTCGAGCGTTGTATACTAATATGCCTTTAGACAAGTCAGTCATCGAAGACCTTTCGTCAGCAAAAATCAACACTTTTGGTGTAAAACAGTTGTTTCTGTTCTGTCTCCAAAAGATCAAAGATTGTGCACTAACTGTGGTTTATATGGTCAGAAGGAAAAAGGGAGCTTGAGAGTTTAAGTAGAAGATTTGAGTGTTATTTTTCTTGTTGCTTGTAATTGGAAGTGGTGATAGATGTGCTTTAGGCTTGTATCTAAAGGTTTGTCTATTATTTGAATAAAATGTGTAATGTTGTTGTCTTCTATTTTGTCTGATTTAGTTATAAGTTCTTAAGTCTTAATCTTTCATTGTATCTCTGCTTTTCAAAAGTTAAATAAGAAAAATAATACTCATACCACATTGCATCTTATATTATGACATTGTGTAATAAAAATGGAAGTTAATTAATTTCTTTGATTATCTTATATGTTATGGCATGAATTTTGATACTAATTATGCTACTCTTAATTATTCAAAAGTCCTGGATGATAATATTTTCTTATTTAATTCTCAGAATTATACCAAGAGATTGAAGGTAAGAATTTTGTTATGTTTCAAAAGCTTTAAGATTGTACTTGGCTTTTCGATACTTACATTAACTTATAAGAGCATTCTTAAAATTTGATTAAAAAGGTAAAAGTCAAGAGTTTAGTCAATTTATATGTCTAGATTTGTGATTAGCTATAAACGATTTCAGTACACCACGGATGATGTGTATGCATATAGTAGCAAAATTGAGGTAAGAACACAAAAGTCTGTTCAGAAGTTTGAAAATGTAACTTGCACCGACACTTTTTATAAGAGAAGCTGTTGAAGTAGTTAGAACGCAGCTGCGTACTGGGTGTATAGTGCATATTGTGTCCAGGTTCAAGGTGTTACAAAGTTTTGCCAACACCGATATATGTAATGTTCTGCTTTTAAAACCTACAAAACCTGTTAGCAACACGTTGATGATAGAACTTGTACGAATCCTCCAACCATAAGCTTCATCTGAATATTTTGTAGCCACATTTTTGTTCTCAGCTGCCTTTGCTGTTTATGGAAGCTGCCACTGCATCCAACCACATGATGCCATTATTTTTTGACCCGTTAGAGATTAAACATAACCTAAAGGACCTTTAACATTTACCAATACTGTTTCATTGTTTGAATACATCGCCCACAATGGAATTGATACAGATATATGCTTGGTCATAGGACTACATGTGCCTTTAATATACTAACTCTAAAACAAATCAGTACAGGCATGGTTTTTTATCCATAAATTGTAAATATTCTGTTTTCTGCAATGATTTTAATGAAAATAAAAACCAATGTCTATAGTTAGGAGCGCTTCCAGAAGACGTTAGCCTTAGTTTAGTAAATATGGAACATAGAAGTTACCAAAAAGAGCTAGGCTTTAGGTCGGAACTCCATATAACAATTAATGCACGTGTTGCCTTCCGTCTCATTGACTAGAATCTCATACTTATTCAACTTTGACTATAACAAAATGAACGCGTGCACACGCGTGGGAGAAGTGCATTAAATTAAGATAAGGACAACTTTGTGAATGCGACAATCGTATTGACAAAGACCAGAGAGACGGATAGTAAGTATCTGATTTACATAGTTCCACGAGAAGCACGGGGATTAATTCAATTGCATATGTATTACACGAGAATTCACCAGGAAACTTATTTTCGATTCTCAAATAGCAAATTATTCAATATATCAACCAATCATTACAAAGGAGATATGGGCGCGTGCAGGGGATCAATGGGAATACCCAAAGGGAGAAAAAGAAAGGTTATCCAAGTTATCTTATGTGAACATGATATTATTTACATAAACCCAACTTTCAAAATGCTTGCTATAACAACTAAATCACTGATGATAGAAATACCTTGCAGGAACACAACTATTCTTTCAAAGCTATGATGGTTGCACTTACAACTATTCTTGCAGGATCACAACTCAGAACATTGTTGAATTGGAATATGAAATCTGGATTTTATCTTTAAGTTTGCCTCTGAGGTTAGACTACGCTAAGTATATATGATACACATGACATGTGATGCAAGACTTGCGTCAAACTATTATGAGTCACCATGAAAACGGACGGTATGACTTGGACTATTTCCAATACCTAATGTAACAGTTTTGGGAATATTTATCTACTGCAAATATGGTAGCCAAACACGTAAATGAATAATTAGTCGGTACACTTTGCAATTTTTCTTCTATTGAGCCACTTTGGGTACTTATCACAGATTCACCAGGAAGCCAGATAATAGCTCCCTGTCTATGGTCATTAGATATATTATGTTTCCTATTTTAACAAAATCCAACTTTAAGGTTTCTATCCGTTCAATTGTTTGGCTTGTTTTTTACAACATCCATGCCTATCTGTTTAATGGAATGGTCATCCTTCTATTACCGAATTAGGATCAACGATGGACAAATTAAACAAATGCACCAAAGGTATCTATATATGAAGTAATAAGAAACTACTTGACATTCCATACATAGAAGGATTTAAATGATATCCTAACGAAAGATTCAAAAAGCTCAAGTGCGTACATGGAAGGAGAATGCTCTTAAATTGGGTGTTTGATTTAGCAATCTAAAGCTACCGTCATACATATTGAAAGTTAAGAACAAATCCTAAGCTATTAAAGTTTGCGTGCACGTATTAAACGTGCCACTCATTACTAAACGACACCGAAATGGCCAGACTAGCTTTTTAGGTATGTTCATAATCCGAATTTTGTAGCTTTAGAGCTTTCTATAGTTCTTTTGCATTTCAAGATCTTCAACTATTGAGTTCTATACACAAATACATATATTCATATGTTATGCTACAACATTATCAATTCTACCTGCATATACACACTAATGTATGATGGTTAAGCAATAAAAGGAAGTCGGAACTGTCTTAACATTGTCCATCATAACCCTTTGGACTTCTGTTAGCTGAGCTTTTGGATTTGATATCTTACACATATTGTAAAGATGCTATAAACAATGATCCATGTGTTTCTTTATTCTAGGCCTATTAGAAAATAAGTGAACATGAACATAAAACTGTAAAAACACAGTAATTTTCAGAAAAGATACTTCACAAAATCTGCTACAAAAAATAAAGTCAACACACCCGAATTCCTGATCAAGATTATATGCAATACTAAATCGATTTTGGAATAAGTCATCGTCGATATCATCTCCAGGTGATCAATCACTTCCACCATTGCACTGTTTAAATTCAGCAAATTTCTCAAGAAACACAAATGTCACACTGCACACACCTCTCTATTGATTCACCTGCAACTGCAAGAGAATTTGCTTTGAATGTATTACAAAATCATACTCTTAGTAATGATTAATGGATAATGTATGTGGAGATCACCTAATTAAGAGTATATGGTTTCACTTATGCTAATTTCGTTTTTTTTTAAATGCTAAATGATACCCTTAACTCCTTTAGCCTTTTGAAAAATCGCTCTTAGCCTTCAATATATCAGAATCTCATCAAAGATGTTATTTTCATTTCAACAATCATAGTTGGTCAATGTGACAAGATATGGAACACATTGTTTACATATCATCCATAAGGTATATGCTCAAACCTGAAAAAAATTACATATAGAGATTGAACCACATTGTTACATATCATAGGATGCATCCAAAAGGTATGTGTTCGAACCTATGAGTATAGTGAGTTTGAAGCATATCTTCTTAATAGTTCTTTTGAAATAGTGCAAAGTAGGTGCATGATGAAAAGAGCTACAATGTAAAATATTGTCACTTGATTAAGCTTTTGGATTTTAGCCTTGTATACAAAATACAAATACATATGGACACATGCCATATATAAATTAAAACCAGATGAAAGCCCGTGCGATACGATGGGACGGTGGTAGTAGCGGTGTGGTAATGGCAGCGACGGGTGGTGGTGGCAGTTTGGTTATTGATATAAAAGTAAATGATATAAAAACGGTAGTGTAGTTTTTTCAAAAAGTTGAGGGATAGTTGTAGTAAATTATTTAATTAATGGTATTTTAAGCATACAGGTTAATTATAAAAGAAAGTTTTTGAAAAAGTAAGGTTCGTATGTCTTTTTGAAAGACTTAAAAGTTTAAAAGAAAAAAAAAAGGAGGTGTTTGCTTTATTAAGAAGTTCTAGATTCTAGATTAGAGTTATATCTGATTTTCAGAGTTTCAAATGGGTTGAAGGGTTTAATTTATAAAATGTGGGTTCTATTCCTAAGCATCTTGATTCTCGAATATCTGAAGTATGTAATAAATTAAGTTTGAAAATATAATCATAAATTCATTAATTTAGAAGTTTGTTTCATTAATGCGAAATATTTAATCTTCATCGTTTACTTGAATGAGTCCCTTTCAATGTTTTCAAAACCGTGCCAAATTGATCAAAGGGTAAGTTCACTGTCCAATCAGTAACCAATCGGACATACCGAGCAAGAAAAACTAAACTCTTTTATAAGCAATTATACATTAAAACGGAACTGAAAAGATATATGTATCAAATAGAAGAAAATATTACAATATGGGGCTCATTGGTGTAGTGTTACGCGCTTCCAACTTTGTTTGTCGAGGTCACATGATCGCTTATCAAGCGATTTTGTTTTGCCCTTTTTCAAATACATTCCAACTTGATCCGGACCTTATCGAAGAGCCAGTTACCCATCCGGTTCATGGTCAGTTGAACCAGCTAGTCCAGTCAGGTTTCCAAAATAATGGTCCCTTTAGACTAAGCTTAACTTTGATGAAATTCTACTTACTTTATGCATAGGGACCTTGAAGCAACCCCAAACAAAACACCAGGCCTTGTTATTGCAATTTGCAATCACCATAAGAAAAGTGCACACCTACTTTTTCTATAAACTGGGCCCATCAACCGAATAAAATTATGATTCCCATCTTTTGAGCAACAAAAACAAAAACCAAAACCAAATACAAGAAAGAAATGAGTGTTTGATTAAAACTTGTTTGCTTTTGTTTTTCATCCCCTCAACAAACAAACAAGCAAACAGGTTTTAGCTTCAGGTCTTATAGAAATCCATCAAAACCAGATTTCAAACAAACAAAACCCTTTTCAGATTTTTTTGTATTTCGACTAACCAAGAATATTTCCAAAAAAAAAAAAACAATTTTTTTAATAATAATTTAATAATACCGACCGAATCATTATTCTTAATTTTGATTAAAAATTGAAAAAAAAATGGTGAGTGCAAATAGGGAGATGGTGGTGTATTGTTTTGATACATTGGTGGCTCATTACAATGGTGAACAGCCTCCTCCCCCTGCTTTTGATGAGGGTCAACAGTAATTATTCTTCTTTTGTTATATATATATATATATCTGTGTATATATATATGTATATTTTTGTATGTATTTTACATGAATTTGGTTGATGAAAGTAATAAAGTTTTGATCTTTGATGTGGGTTTGGACTTTTTATGCTAGTTTAAGTAGTAGGTATTTTGTTTTTATCATTTTTAGGGGGTGTTTGGATTTGCATGTGAAGATGTTATTGGAATTTGTAGTAATAATGATCAGTCACAGAGTGTTTAGCAAAAAAAAGGGAGCTTTTTTAGGTGTGGTTTTTGATTATTGAGGATCAATATGAACAAAATTTGGAAGAAATTATAGAAATTGTTATAAGAAAGTTGAGTGTGGAGTTGAAGTGATTGTAGCTTTAAGAAGTATATTTTGATATGTTTTCTTGATGTTATGCTGATTTTAGAGCCAATTATTCAGAATGTTTTGATCCTTTGTGTATTATCTATTTGTTTTGCTAAACTTCATAAAATGCATTGTTATTATAGATTGGAATTAAAGTCATTGGAGACTCGTCTGAACTTTGGAAGTTGATATATGAAAATATCTGATGTAAAACTCTACCGTTTTATTTGATTTAGTTCTTATACGATAGTTATTTGTAAAGCATCTTAATGGTAATTACATTTTACAATGTTTCTTGCTTATATAAGTTGGATGGAGTCATGCCAGCTTTTTATCGTGTAGTATTGAAAATTGTTTTCTAGAAATAGCATGCATTTCTTTTCGATGGTCATAAAAAAATTCAGTCTTTTTTTAATTTCTATCCTCGAGTTGGCGCTTTCCATGTGGTCTTTTGTCACGTGCAAACTATTGCTTTATTGAAAATGTGGAATGGAAAAAAACAACTCCGTGTTTCATTTTACAAGAATCGATCAATCTGGATAAATGGATGAAATTTAATCTGAAGTTTGTTCTTGACAAATTTATTGTGATTATTCAGGTTCCATTTTTACAAGAATAGTGTACTTTTATTTTAAAAAAAAAGAAGAGAAAACCCAAGTTCTAGAATAGTTCCAAAAATCGATCATATGTTTTTTTAGGTGTGACAAGTTACATATCCGGCTTCCCTTTCTTCTAGTGATCATATAAGTTGTATACTATTTCTTTATGTTACAAGTATTAGAGCCATTTACATTGGTACTGTGTGATTCCAGCCCATTGTTTGTGACTTGGAAGAAAGTGGTGAACGGTTATGAACCTCGATTACGTGGCTGCATAGGGACTCTTTCACCTCGTGGAATAGTTACTGGTTTCAAGGATTATGCTTTAACTAGGTTGGTACCTTCTATGCTCTTAAGAGATGTTAGTGAAGTCTATTCAAACCTTACTTTTGTTCAATATGTCTCTTGGTCTGTATTATTCTTTTGAGTTTTCTTTTTGTTCCATTATGGACCTAATGAGGGTGCGGAAGTTGAAGTATAAAGGGTTGTTTTTACTTAGACTTTAAATGTTAAAAACTATATTTAATTTTTAAAGTGACAGGCATCTTTTTTTTTTGAAAAAGTTTATAGTTACATAGAAACTGAAAACCAAAATAATAAAAAACTGTAAATGAATGAATAGTAGCCCCTGTATCATAACACTTTCCTTTTTGGTTTGCTGGGAAAAACAAGTTTTTTGGGAGAGAATTTTTAGATTTATTCATTTGTCCATTGGCAATTGCTATTATTGAGATCGATTTTTACTTTTATTCTCAGTTTTTGGTCACTTAGGAATATTTTAGGTATTATATCATCAGCCAAAAACCCTTACTAAACTATGTACCATATCAAGGTTATATTTCATACAGGGTATGAGAGTCATCACCATTTTGTTAAATGCAAGTTTGACATACAAACTTGAAATCTGTCAACTCATATAAAATGGAATATCGAGTTATCCACTTTATTGTTTTTTCATTTCGTTCGATTCTAATTATTTATCTCCATTTATATTTTTTCCAGTGCTTTAAGGGATCATCGGTTCCCTCCAATACAGGCCAAAGAGTTGCCGCTCTTGCAATGTACAGTTTCGATTCTTACTAATTATGAAAATGCTGCTAACCATCTTGATTGGGAGGTATGTTCCTTATAGTGATTTATGCAAGTTTTTTCTCATGTATTTGTTATAGCAAAAAGGATCAATCACTTGATCATTTTGCAATATGCTAAATTTAATAATTTTATATCAAAAAGACCATCCTTCGGTTCACAATCTGATTTGGAACCAAACTAGTTCAAGTTGTTTCAGTTTGGGTTCTGTCATTTTTAAGTTTATATAAAAATGCTGAAGAAGCTGAGATTAGTGGCTAACACTGCGTGTTAGCTTTTAGAGGCTCGGGCCCTTTTAAGCTAGTAAAGCTAGAGAGCCAGAGCCATGTCTGTCTTGAGCTCTAGATCAGTCTGGTTGTATCAGCTGAGCCTTAACTTTGTATTTTATCTATTTTTATGAATCCATGTTTTGTATTTATGTATCAGGTGGGAAAGCATGGTATAATTATTGAGTTCACTGACCCTGACTATAATACAAAGCGAAGTGCTACATACTTGCCTGATGTCGCGTCTCAAGAAGGTGCTCTCATTTATGCTTCAATCTATAATTACTTTTGTGGTTCGGTACATCAAAGATCATACGTAAGATCTAACTTTTTTGGCTCATTTACCTGTCTATGGGATGACTCGGGTTATGTTATATTATATCTCCAATGGGTGAAGCTAAATAAACAGGCCAATAATGATAGGGGTCAAAAGATTGGAAGTCACACCAAAGTGCATTCCCTGACATATATTCAATTAGTTATCAATGATATCTGCTAGAACATAGAACATGATGAATATATGCCATGACATATATTCAAAAGATATCTTGCTGGCATGCTCAAAGCATTTACAATCTCATTGATTGCTGTTAATAAAATAATCGAGGCAATGATCTAATTATAGTTTTCGCATTCATGTTTACATAGTGTAGGTGGGTCAATCCAACTTGTTTTGACCCATTACCCACCCTGAGTGACCCACCCATTTTGCTGGCTAAACTTATCATATATTGACATTTACATCATTTTTTATAGGTTGGACGACCATTGAAGCAATAGACTCTTTAATGAGGAAGGCCGGTTACAATGGCACCATTACTGACTCAGTAAGGAATCGTATTCGTCTCACTCGTTACCAGAGCACATTGTTCACTATGCACTACAATGACTACGTTAACTATGTGAAAACAACAAGGGGTGAGGCCCCGTCTGTTGTGGGACTCAAAGCCCATTAACATCTTCAGAATTTACCAGTAATTGTGTTTCCTAAACTTGGTTATTTGAAAGAAGTTAGGTTTCTGGTTGGGATGTCTCAATTTGTATTCCCACTCATCCATTTATGCTTAAGTTGCCATGACGTTGTAGTCTTAAATTGTTTCTCATTTTGATTGAAAAGCCTGACATTTTATGTTTGCAATATATGCAATTGTTATGAATGTTGATGCTAGATGGTTAAAGTATTATCTCAAAATGAGGTGGTTTGGGTATTATCTCAAAACAAGCTTTTAAAGCATCAGTAAATACCTCTTTGTCGATTATAAACTAAAGTTATATGTACATCAAGGTCTAACGTTTAGTTAAAAGATGATTTACAAGTTAACTTGCACCAACACCCACGGCTAAACCAACCAACAGGACCAGAGATGGAACCAGCAAACTAGCAAAGCACTAAAGCACTGGAATGGAGGGTGTCCACCCCCACCCCCAACCCAGTTTCCTTTGTAAATTAGTTCAATTGCTCATACTCCAAATCTATAATAAGTTTTTCAATCAGGTCCTAATAATCACACAATTAATCATGTGTAACGTAATACCTATCCATGTTGTCATAGAATGAACGCAACCCTCCTAACATATAACATGTGCAAAAGTCCAGACATTTTCTAACCTCAACAAAACTTTAGAGGGCCTATGAATACACCGTATATAACACACCCCCGCCAATCCACATCGATGAAAAGGATTACAGGAAGAAACATATACGGGTGTCTTGATGAAAACTATAAAGAAGTGGTCAAAAACTATATTCATGAAAGGCTTTGAGTATCTAAACACCCACGAACCATGTGTCATACACTCATAAATAGAGATAGCAATCAGGTATTCAGGACTGTGCTTACAATTAATGATAATGTGTCCGTCTTTCATTCGTTATGAATCATTGTCTCGTCATTCTGTTTAAACATCAAAAGGGATGTTTTCACAGTACATTAAATGTAGTTTCATTTCAATGAGTTTGAATCGTGGTTTCAAGTCGACACGAGTACAAATTCAATTTTAATATTTAGGCAAATAGATCAGAAGAATTTTAAGCATAAGAATATAAAAATACACTTCGACCTTTAAGATCTAGTCTTACAGACAACAAAGCAATTTGCTAATATACATATGAAGACATGGATGGTCAACGTAATGCACACTTCAATGCAAAATATCAATCAGAATCATGTCGTCTCTTACTCTTGTCTCTTTTTTGGCTCCTCTTGTCATCTGAATCACGAGCATGCCTCTTTTCTCTACGTTCATGTTTCCTCTCTTCTCTTCTCTCATGCTTCTCATGTTTCTTCTCTTCTCGCCTCCTTTTCTTCCGCCTGCTTTCATCTTCCGAATCGTCCTTGACATCTCGTGCAGATGTTGCTGCAGACACATTTGTAACTTTAGACACCTCAGTTGTTATAGCGGGAGGGAGAGAAGTCGACTCTTCCCATGCTGCTTTAGGTGCCCTGCAGTAGAAGATTTCAAAAACAGCATTAGTTTTGGCCGTGTAGTTGAATCTACAAAGATCTTTCCTGAAAACATTAATAACACACTACACTTGGCCAAATTTTACATTAAAACTTCCGGTGTTGATCCCAAAATCACTTGTTATTACAAAGTAAAGTGCTCTTTTCTATCCAGTGACAATAATGGTTTGGCTATAAAAGAATACAACAATGGATAAGCAGTTCATTTTGGTTTACAGAATTACCAATGTTGAGAAAATTCACAGAGCACAGTCATGGGAGATGTACACATGAATGGGACAGCTTGAGCCATGTATTGTTTCGAGCAGGTCAACATGTAAAATCATAATAAAACAATAATACCCTATCTCACCCCCAACTGGTATGACGGACGTGTCATACGTGTGAAACCCAAATAACTAGCTTAAAAGAAAGCTGGATTGCCCAAAGTCTATTTTCAAAATACCACCAAAATCAAATTTACCCAGAATATTAGATGACTCTTGGAAATAATATAGTTTTTGGAGGGGAATTATTTTGGGTCCAAAAAACTATTGACACGCAAATTATAGATTAACCTTATATTTTGGAGGGTAATTATTCTGGGTCAAACTGGTCCGGGTCAAACCGGTCCTGTTTCGACCCATACCGAAAAATCACCCCTTTAATCTAGTTATGCGACCCACCCATCTTGCCACCTTTATAAGATATATGATCCCGTCCAAAGTTTATAACTAAGAAGTAAAGTTTTAGCCAAGAATCTTACTTGGCAAAACCGAGACCCTGAACGTGAGCCGCTTCAGCATGTCCTGCTCCCAAGTCTTCTGCAGTCGAGCCTCGTTTCACAAGTTCAGAAAACTCGTGTTTATCAAGCCTATTACCTTGCGGTTTCGCAGCACGCTTAGGAGCTAAACCTAGGGCCTCCCTCATAGCCTGTTCCTCTTCCTCCTTGATCCTCCTTATCTCTTCTTTGGCAGCCTTCATGTCTGCCTCATTGGATTTTTTATCCCTGGCATACCAGTGTAAATCTTTCCCTGTTCATACATACATATGTTAATGGAGTCCCTATAAAGAGTAGAAAGTGATGACAAGGAAAGATGCTGAGGTAGGTCAATTGGGTAATTAGCCAGGAAAACCATGCACAATACTCTAATAATGAAAACGGTATAGACTACATGATTGTACATAGAGTGCAAGTAGAGAAGACGATTTTGAGACTGATTTACTAATGAATGTGTCGATTCAGGTTATGCTTTATCTCTAATGTGTCAGACAAGTAATTTTTTACCCAAAAAATAGCATCGAAGAAAGGGTTAGATGATTAAAAGGTTGGCCAAAAGCGTACTTTTTACACATCAAAAGTCCTAAATAATTTATTCATAGATAGACATTGATATATAATTCTTTTTGTAAACTATATTTGACATAAAATGTTCAGTTTTCTTAATTAACAATGATTGGGTAGAGCAGAGCTGTAGCAATTATCCGACACTAATAACAATCATACCTCATCTTTTAAAATTTAGGTATGAAAAGGAAATGGATCTACAGAATACTTAAATAACTAGTACTTGCGGTGGTCAAAGAAGAAAACTGTGAAAGTCTTCAAAAGAAAATCAAGCAGACTGTTCTCTATGCTCTTTGAGCTATTTCTATTTTACAAGGTTGCATAATGCATAACAACTGCAATTTCTCTTTATAGGCCGTATTTCAAGATAAACTTTGCCTATTTGATATGTACCATCATTGGAGATATTGGTGTTACGAATTTGGATTGGTAATAATATTTAAGATGCTCGATTAATGTTAAAGAGACTTACCTTTCTGCCATCTCCCTACAGGAGCCTTGAGACTGTGACCAAGATAGTTTTCTCGATATTTATCAACCTTCACATCATCCCAGCTAAACTCTGTACATAAGTAACATAGATAATGTTAATACATAACTTATACGTTGTTAAACATAATATTATTATACTACAAGTCTACAACGTGACACACCATGTCCCTCACAAGACCGCAAAGCGCAAATGTAAATCTACATGATAACTAAATATTAGTTGGTCCAAAAAACTATTAGCCTACTGCCTTTAGCACTTTTGAGTCCAGTTATGCAGACTTGTACAATTTACTGACCTAAATGGATCGACATACAGAAGTTAAATACATCATAATCATACATAAAAAAACAATACAAATACAACAAAAATCCAACCGAATTTGTTTCTGGCACACGAACACACACATTTTAAATATACATGACAACGGAGCATCGAGTGTACTGATTGCTGCCAGACAAAATAGTGCCCGCCAAAAAGGGAGTTCAGGGTCACCCAAGAGCCTCGATGGGGGGAACTTAAACTGATTCGGCCTCTACATATACATATCCTACGTAACTAGATACCCTAAATATCATATATCAATACAAGTACGCTCACTCCGTATGCAGCTAAACCATGTAAAATCCTATATCTCGTTTATTTTACGGTCCGTTTGTTGTACTTGAGCTATAATGTTCTTCTTCTTCTAGGTATCACAATTACTGGTTTTTTGTTATTTTAATAAACATATTAATCATGTAGCAGTGAACCAGCAAATTAGTAAAATTATACATTTCGCATGCTCAATCATTTAACATAATTAATTATAAAAATTAACGAAATTTAGATTAAATACATATGCATATAACATAATTAATTATAAAAATAAAAATAAATATGAAGAACCCTAAAAAGAGGTAGGAATAACTTACGATCTCGACCGCCACGAACACCACCTCTGGATGGATGATACATACTGTAACCTAAATGTAATAAATTTCGATTTTAATATACAAATTGATTTGATTAAATTTATAAGGAACTGGATTATTCGATCGTGTTTTTACTTGTGGATTTGGGTCGTATTTGCCTATTTGGGTACAATAATGGTTGGAATTTGGAAATAGGAATGGCTGTTATTTTAAATGGTTTGCAGAAAACACCCCTGTAATTATGTAGACTTGAAACTTTATAACCTTTTGTTTTCTTTGTTAATATAAGATTCTTTTACAAATAGTTAGGTCGAAGAATCGCATGGTCGGCTCAACCTTTTTGTGGGCTCTAAACGAGATCAAATTTGGGGGTCTTTTTATGGTCTTCAATAGATCCCTAATCCTTAACCCCGTTTGAGATCCACCAACGATAAACTAAAAACTTATAAATGTGAGTAATAATCACCCGTAAAAACATACAAGATGAAAATTAAGCATAAAACTAAACTAATCTTCTCATTTAAAGGCATAATATGATTAGCCATAAAGTGGTATGGTGACTATTCATATGTGTTCTTTTATTTGTTTGTGTGTATACTGATGGATAAATGGATTACAATAGTAACTATTGAGAATTTGAGAAAAAAGGATAATTGAATATTGATAAACCAACTTATCTGATTACAAAATGTCTTTAAATTCGAAAGAGCTATGATCATAGATTATTCAATTTTCTTTTTTTTTGGATGGAATCATGGAGTGGAGTATGAGATCTATTTTGCCCTATGTTTAATTTTTAAGCCCAAAACTTAACTTTTATAAAAAATGGCCTAGCCTAATATAAATATGGAGCAATAATAGACTTAACTTATTTGGCTACCCTTTCATCTTGGTGGATCAAGAAGCAGCATTTCTACCTTTGAGTAGAGGTAAGGTCTGTCTACATCACATCTCCCCCGTACCCCGGCTTTGTCGGGATTGGGTACCGTTGTCGTTGTCATTGCCGCTAGTGTGTATGTAACTTTGTGTGATGTAGATTATGAATGAAGCAATCACAATTGAGTAATCCACTTAAGTGACAATGATATTGTAATGCCACAAATGATGTAAATAAAAAATCTTATATGAATATTAGTTTAGTCTTAAGTAATTTGGTAAACTTAAGTATCTCATATTTACCTTCAAATAAACATAAATGCATTAAAATAAAATATTATATTCATTTAGATATATATATAATAAGTCAAAGATAATGACTAAATAAATATAAAAAAAAGAGTTGAAATTCCTAACCTATATTCACTCTCAAGCATTACTAAATATTTTTTTTTTTTAATTTTATCATCAAATAACCACATTAGTCACCATCAGTGATCAACAACAATTCAGTCACCACCACTAAAATTTGAGATGATGATCTCTATTCAGTGTATTTTTTTGATATTTTGATAAGTATATTAGTTTTTTGTCTGTAAGGAACTTGTTATTATGTTTCATGTATAAGATTAGGTCTTTTTGTTCTTTTTAAAACAGTCTTTCTAGTTTGAGTAACTAGATGATCAATATTTCATCTCTCCCTACACATCGAATGTAAAAAAGGCATGTTTCACATTTACTTAAAGTCTTAAATAGCAAAAACTAAAAAGGTTGAGGGTTGATAATATAAATGTAAGGAGCCAAAACGAACACGGAGTCTGACCGGGCCAAGTCGGGTCGGTTAGGGTAGCCTATAAATTTACTTCTGCGAATGCCTTATGTGTTGTCGCCGTTATTTCTAAAAAATCAGAACACACACAAACGGTCGGTCTTGTTATCTTATTAAGCTAAAAGAAATGGAGAACGGGAACCACAAAGAAGTCCCAGACAACGCTAATGAACGTAGGTTTGACTGTACTCTTGTTTGACTTTGATTATACTCCATGGTTTTGTGTATATATATATATAATTTGTGTGTGTGCGTTTGAACAGATTGCCCAGGAACAGAATCAGAAGATGCGGGAAAATCGGATGCATGCGCAGGTTGCCCAAATCAAGAAGCTTGTGCTTCTGCTCCCAAAGGCCCTGACCCAGGTTTCCCTTTTCTTCTCTCTCTCTTTTTTTTAATGGATCAATACTGTTACATATGTTAATTGCTTGACACGTGTACATAGTTAGGAGTGGCTGTTTGCTAGATAAGTTAATGGAAAGTTGAGCTGGGTTTGGCTTAGTCGGTTGTTATTACCTTACCCGAATCAACATGTTTAGTTAAAAGGGTTGAGTTTTTCATCACTAAACTGAAATCTGTCAACAAGGGCATGTTTAGGTCAAATAGGTTAGCGAAGGACATCGATTATCTATTTAGACGAACGAAGAGTTGGTTTAAGATCAAATTGGTTAATGGTTTCACAACCTTAACATGTTTTTTTTTTGTTGCTGCTGTTTGGTTTTAATATAGGGTTTGTTGTGACTTGCGCATATTACCGTGTATCTAAAAGCTTACAATCTTGTATTAGTTTGTCTTTTCTATTTTACTGAATACCTATGATTCGTATTAATTTGAAGTAGAAATCTTTCTACGCTTTGATATGAAACTAGCTTGTATTAGTTTATATAATGATAGATAAAGGATGAAGCTATTAACTTGTTTTTGAAAACCCTCGCCGAATGAATTAAAAATCAAAAGGGTCCCAGAGAACTCAAAACTGAACACTTTCCACTTTAGATTTTGTTTGTAATTCCAAACAATTGATTTGAAGCTTTTATGTTAGAGTTAGTTCTATGATAGACTAGACATTGAGTTGATTCTATTGATTTTTGGCTTACAGTTACATGCTTTTCCTTCTTTCAAACTGCTTACTTTTAATTGATTTTTTTATTGAACCATACGTAGGTTTTATGGTTTCCGGCATAATCTATTTCTTATTTGCCTGCCTTGTGTTTATTGTGTTGCACCTTCTGAACTACTGAAGTGTAGATACCTGAAATGATATGAGCTATTCTGTAAAAATGAATAATAGCCAGTTTATTTTTACATTCTTTGGACAGATTTGGTTCAGATTGCCGATAGAATGGCTACAGTGAAGCATAAGATACTGATTTTATCGGGTAAAGGTGGAGTTGGCAAGAGCACGTTCTCAGCCCAGCTCTCATTTGCCCTGGCCGCCATGGATCATCAAGTAGGTCTACTTGACATCGATATATGTGGACCAAGCATCCCAAAAATGCTGGGTTTAGAAGGTCAAGAGATTCACCAAAGTAACCTAGGTTGGTCCCCTGTCTATGTCGACTCCATAGGAGTCATGTCAATCGGGTTCATGCTCCCTGACCCTGATGATGCCGTTATCTGGAGGGGTCCACGTAAAAATGGGATCATAAAACAATTTCTTAAAGACGTCTACTGGGGAGAGCTCGATTTTCTAGTAGTGGATGCTCCACCGGGTACCTCAGACGAACACATCTCGATCGTTCAATTCCTCAAAGAAACAGGAATAGATGGCGCGATTATAGTCACCACCCCGCAACAGGTTTCTTTGATAGATGTAAGGAAAGAGGTGAGTTTCTGTAAGAAAGTCGGGATTCCAGTTCTGGGGGTTGTTGAGAATATGAGCGGGTTATCTCAATCTGTTTCTGATTTCAAGTACATGAAACCATCTAAATTTGGGGAAGAACAAGAAGATGTTACAGAGTGGGCTATGTCAATATTGAGAGAAAAAGCACCTGAATTGTTGGGTTTGGTGGCTTGTACTGAGGTTTTTGATAGCAGTGGTGGAGGGGCAGCAAAAATGTGTGTTGAGATGGGTGTCCCATTTCTTGGGAAAGTCCCATTGGATCCCAAGTTATGTAAAGCTGCGGAAGAAGGTAAATCTTGTTTTACAGGTGAAGAATCTGGGGTGAGTGCTGCTGCACTTACTGCGATAATTAATAAATTGCTGAAGAATGATACATTTGTTTGAGTGTAAAATGATGTACATTTGGAATCTCACTTTGAACATTTCGGTAATGTGTTTCCTGTCATAGGATTGAGATTTTTTTTTTAGCTAATGTGAATTTTCATTTCTTTGTTTAACAGAAAGTTTCATTTCTGTAACTGGGTACCATCGCCTTTATCTGCCTTAACTATCTAGAGAACTTGAGATTTCACTTGTATATTGTTTTATAAAACAGAATAAAATACATCGAAGGTTCTATGGTCGTTTGTTATGAACTATATTGCTTGTGCTATTTTACAGATAATCCCATTTAGTCTAGCAATTATTTATATGCTTATGACGCGTTTAATAGTAGACTGCTAGGGGTAATTGGGAATGGGGGAGATACAAGAAACTTCACGTTGTTTCTGGCATGTGATGCTTCTGGAATTAGTTTATCCGTATGCTTTTTCGACCTAGTAAATCAAGTTGATTTTGTTTTTAATGTGCATCTGTTCACGGTTCACATGTTCCACTTGTTCTTCATGTTAAAATGTTAATGGTAGGATCAGGAATTCAGGATTGGTCTATCATATAAATGTGGAAGTTAATAAGTAAAAAGGATCTTGTATGTGTACATAAAAGAACCAAATCCTGCAATCAGCCTGTAACTGATTGGAGACCATTTATATCAGAAAAATAGATGGCAGGATTTTTTGCAAGTCAGGTGGGTTGGGCAATGGCTAGATTTTTGGTACACGCTGCAAGCTCTAGCTGCTTGTTGGATTGATGCTTGAAATCTTTTGTTTCCCTTTAATATATTGGTAATTCTTTTATGTAGAGTAGAAGCACGTCTCATCTATTGTATATATGTACTGATATTTTTGAACTCTAAAGTTGCGGTCTCAGTATTTACCGTTACTGTTTTTACTGAAAATGAAAGTCTATTAAGATAAATCAAATCCCCAACCTGTTGCGTTTGGTTAAAACCGTGTTCCTTATATAGATCAGTGATAAGATCACCAACGGTGCACAAAACTTGTACATGGGTTAATCAGCCATGGGTCAAGCTGGTAATGTTTTTTTGGTTTTTTTTTTTTTTTTAGTATGCCTTTTTAGGCTCGTGTTACATGTTCATATAGACCGCTCTGAAAACAATAAACGTGTTATGTTCTTATCCTACTGTTATTCATATTTATATTTAGTATAAACATAGGGAACAATCGGCATGGGTGAAACAGCTGCGTAATGACATATCAGAGAAATGGGGCCAAACATCTTTTGTTTGTTTTATTCATTTACAGCTTTATATAATTTTATTTTTTTTACTGCACACTGTTATACGATCTCGTCTTTTAACACTTTTTTTTTATCTAACCAGCTGATACTAATTCTCATTTCCAGCGCTTGATTGTCAAAGAGTTGCTTATGTGATACTCAACTTTCCTACCAACACAGTTTACCCACCACACACGCACCCACGGGCTTCGTAACTCTTGCTTGTACTCGTGGTCTCATTAGATGTCATTGTTTCCTAGGTTTCCTCGATCGTGGCTCGATTTGTCCAAGTTTGTCAAGAGTTTCAAAATCGAATTAAACAGGTTAAAACACGTATAAAAACATAAAAGGTGCACATCAATACAACTAAAGACATTTGAAAAGGTTAAGAAGTACGAGTAATAAAATAGAAAAATACATACAAAATAATGTCTTCTACAAATACGACAGTAAAATTTCCTAGGAAACAACTAGCTAACAAGTAACAACCTTGATGAGCAACATTGTATTTACCCAAACTTATTCCAAAATTTCATGTCACATCTTATATATATATCGAAGGCTAGTTTGAAAAGTGCCGATTGAAAAATTCATAAATACTGTTGATATTAAGATGGTTTCGAACCTGGAAATTATGTGTACTTTAGTTATCATGTTGGCTATACTTCGTATAGCAAGTGCCGGAGACCCTGACATTCTAACTGATTTTGAGGCCCCAAACAACACAATCGATGCCAATTACTTCACGTTTAAGGGAATGCGTCAGCTGGTTGGTGGCGAGTATCCAACAAATTTTACGGCATTGAAAGTGAGCATGAATGAGTTTCCAGCGCTTGCGGGTTTAAGTGTGTCATATGCGGTACTCGAGTTCCCTGCAGGGTCGGTCAATCCGGTCCACATCCATCCTAGGGCGACAGAGCTTATATTTCTCGTTCAAGGAAGTCTCCAAGTAGGGTTTGTGGATACTACTAATACGCTATATAAACAATGTCTTCAAGTAGGAGATACATTTGTGTTTCCTAAAGGACTTGTACACTTCCAGTATAACAATGATACTAAGGAACCAGCGTTGGCAATTTCCGCTTTTGGAAGTGCCAACGCTGGTACCCAGGCTATTCCTACTAGTGTTTTTAATGCTAGTATCTTTGAGGGTATTTTGGATGCATCTTTTCATGCTAAAAGGGCGACTATACAAAAGATTGAAGCCGGGCTTAAGGCGTAATCCAAAATCCAATAAAGATGTTACATTTTGTCATTTGTGTGTGTTTCCTGAAAACTATTACTTATGTCGTATACAGCACAGCCATTTAATTTACTTCAGGATAATTTAGGCTTCTTTCAATTGTTAGAAAATTAATTTATGTAAGGAATGTCCTTTTGGAATGTACAACTTGTGTTCCATACGGTGTCAATAAGGAATCAACTGGCACTCTTAGATGCACAAATAATACACGAATCATCTAGCCTTAAAATTTGTGCAAGTATTAGGATTTAAAATTAACGAACGTTTCCAGTCGTTAGAAAATTTTATCAGGCAAACGATGTATAGAAATTTGGTTTAATTATATCCTTTCATTTGGTTTCGACTATGCTTTTATTCGTAGATACACGCACACATATAGCACGACTCGGAAATTGTCAACAAATCGAGTTGAAATATATACCCATTCTTCCACACCCCTTCTCTAGTGCATAAAATCCTCTGATGGTGACCACAATATTAAAGGTTGTGAAATAATAGGTGTATTTTGATTGTTGATAATTTTTGAGTCGTGCTATATGTATGCGTGTATCTACGAATTGTCTCATACGACATAGAGTAATTAACCAAAAGGTTAACAAGAAATGGTCAACAACAAAATAAACACATATTGCCTAGTTCATTTAAGACAAGCTCGCATACAAAAATGAACTTCAACTATTTTTCCCAAATATATCCGATGTGTTACACTGTTACGTATGGGACAAATAAACAAAATAAGAACAATATAAAAAAATTCTCAAAAATTTGAAAATGACATAAAACAAATAAACCAAAGATAGTGAAATTAAATTAGTCCAACAACTAAACATGAAAATGAACAACTACCAAATCTCGAAGTACTTGTAAGGGAAGAAAAAGGAGGCTTTGATTGTGAATGGTAGAATGGGCCAAAGTTGAGTCACTTTCACAAATCAAGAACTTATCCAAAATGGTCAAAATGCCCATCGACATCATTCTCTATCACATACATCTTACATTCATGGTATTCACACCTTCAATTATAATCCTCCCCTTGTCACACTATCAAGATCTTGATTCAAATAACCTTCACTTGGAGGTCATTAACGCCTAAATAATGATTGTAGAGCCGTAAAAGATTTGCACGCCGTCGTTAACTACTTAATTGTGTGCACTAAACTATTAATAAACTACTAACAAATTACTAGCAAGTCACCAGAGTACAAATTTACAAAAAAAAAAACATAAACAACGTTATATATAAAAATTAAGCACCTATGTCCATATCAGAACTAGGAGGTTACTAATAGGGATGAAAGAAACCCCAAAAGGCCCAGGAAAAAATTAAAGACCTAACCACTTGTTTTCACCCTAACTCGGTTTTCACACTAAACTACTTACTTCAACTCATTGCCAATAACAT
This sequence comes from Erigeron canadensis, assembly GCF_010389155.1. Classification (NCBI taxonomy): domain Eukaryota; kingdom Viridiplantae; phylum Streptophyta; class Magnoliopsida; order Asterales; family Asteraceae; genus Erigeron; species Erigeron canadensis. The sequence goes on from NC_057762.1 coordinate 31,936,385, forward strand.
AAACTTATATATGAAAAGAAAGTAATCAATGTTGTACCATTTCAAATTTAGTCAATATATATTATTATTCGATTCTATTCCTAAACTCGTGAAATCATAATAAATCACTTTCAGAATAGACATTCCAAGCACTCCTAAACACTATCTAAGCCTCCTCAAGTGTCTCAAAATAAAACCTTTGGGTTGGTAAATTCATTCTAATTCTAAACATATATATAAGTATATGTATTATCTATATATCTATACACATCCAAGGGCTTAATTTTGTACTTCTACGTCTTCTACATAGCGTACCCTCCAAAGTTCTGTTGATGTTCATATCCCAATTGTGTTGCACTTCCTTGATAATTCGACACGGGTAGTGGTGGTGGCACTGCCATGGTATCCGTTGTGGTGGTGATATCATGTATACTCGATCTCTTCCTTTCCTTTTTCATCGAATTCTGTCTCAGAAAATACTTTTGGGCATGACTCGCGACTTGTGTAGGTGTCCGTGACACCACCACATTCCTCGATATGCTCCTCCAGTCTCCCTTCCCATACCGTTGCAATCCGATCAAAAACAACCTAATGAAGGAATTTAAAATCAACATTTTAGCCCACAATTCAATGTACATATCACAACAATTGTAACAAGCTAGTAAAATTCGGAAAGGCAATTAACTTATGGGATGATCTACCTAGCTATTCATATTCTTTACCATTTGTTACCAATTTGTGCATCCATGTCCTAAATTGATTCCCACTTTATGCTAACAAAATAGAATACAAGAAATATGGTCCTAAAACTAAAATTGTCACAAGTTAGCTAGTTTGTAAATACAAGACCTACAAAATGATATCAATTGTCACATTTTTTTTCCCAAACTTTTTTCAACTCTGAATTATTCTTGTAACTTAAAAAACTAAATGACACAATACGTAACACCCTAAATCCCGAAACGATTCTTTTAATCACTAACTTAAAAAATTCTAATACGTTTTTATCAATGTGAGGAATAAACTTTACAAACACAAAAACCAAAAAGAAAAGGAAAGAAAAGTACAAAAAATAAAGCACAAAGTACCTATGTTCTTCTTCCGTCCAAGGAGTCCCTTTCTTGCGTTCTCCATCTCTCTCTTTCCCACTTTTGCCAAAAGAAATCTGACTCGTTCTCAACTCACGATCCCAACTCACAAACTCATCACCAGTAGTACCACCACAATCATACCCATCATCCACATAACTCGGTAACTCGACTTGACCCGAATCTATTTGCAACAAATCATGAACCAACACCTCATAATGGGCCCTCACCTCTTCAGCCGTTTTTCCCGGAACCATTTCAGCTATCTTTTGCCACCGTCCGATGACGTCATCAGGAAACATGACCAACGCGTCTTCAAACAGCTTGTCCTCGTGTCGTGTCCATGTTGATTCCGCTGCTCTTACCCAGCTATCTCTTGTTATTTCTTGACTACTATACATTTTTTATGTATCTATATATATATGTCGATATGGGGTTAAATTTGTTGAATTTTGACTATGATTTTTGAGGATTGATTGTTTTGTGAAAGACGTACAGTATTTGTTGTTTTATTGGGATTGGATTGGATTGGAATGGATTATTATTAATAAATGAAGGTGATGGGTTGGTGAATCCGTGCGGGTATTTATACCAGTAAGTTGTAGCCGTAAGTTTTTGTGTTTTTTTTATTCTAATCTTTATTAAACAATTTATTACAATTAATTATCCAATATATACAATTTTTTAATATCTTTAACATAAATTCCTATTATTATTGTCAAGTTGTTAGATGAAACCATGAAGCAACAACATCCGTTTAGACAATCAGTTATTCGTTGTTTGGTTAATTAAGACCCTCACTATTTACAGATAACAAAGTATGTATTTATTTAAAAATCACATGTAAAAAATATCTAATATCATAGTGCTTTTTAAATTCCGAATTTTAAAAATTATTCAAGAAATCAATCTGTTAAATAATTCAAAGTTAACCGCCACTTTTTCTATTTACTCTTTAAATTTTACGAGTTTTTGTGATTAAATTTAACTTAGACTGAAATTTAAGAAGTCACAAACCCCCGCAAGTATACACTATTAATGTAGCAAGTGAATAATTTAGTTTTGATTGAGTTCTAAACTGAAGTTAACATTGTTAAATTTCTAGATGTAAGTGTAGATCATGGTCAAAGAGTATAAATTTTCGTTTTGAATTTATACGAATAATAAAAACAGAGTATAACCTCTTTTATATATATATAGATATTAAAAAATTAGAAACTTTGTGAAATATATATATATCTGATTTCTTTCTTGTATTGTTCGACTTTAGCTTACATTTCTTCTTGTTAATATTTTAAATTTATGTAAATATAATGAATTTGCTAAGTGCTAGAAGAAAACAAATATAGAGTATTGCAAAGTAAATTAAGCCACGTAATTTTGACCCTATACCAACTAACTACAAGATATTAAGTACAAAAGATAAGTATTTTGGAATGTAACAAACTTTGAACGAATGTCTATAGTAGAAAGTAACTAAAGTTATGTGTATTATATGTAAACAACTCGAAAATAATGTTTATTGTATGTAAGAAAATGTATTCAACCAATTAAAATCAGACAAGCGGCACCTCTATATGGTTGCCACGTATGTTTTTTTACATACAATAAACATTTTTTAAAGTTGTTTTCCTACTATATACATTCGTTTAAAGTTTTTTATATTCCAGGATACTTATCCCTAAGTACAAATACCAACTTCTTTACTTAATAGTCAAACCCAAATACGACAATAAATAATATGGATTAATATTTAATTGGTGATTATAATATTAAATTAATTATGTTCCATTGAGAACAATCCACGTAATAGAAAAAGAAAGGAGTTCCATTTACTACATTGACTTGGAGTGTTTAATACTAATCTTAAGACTGTCATTAACAAATTGTCAAACAATTTTGCTACTATTAATTTTACTTTTCAAAATAATTGTGTCATCCGCATTTGTGATACATGAGGAATCCACTAACTTCGCTTTATTTCAATGTAACAAAGCATACTTAAAGTTAATACGAAACATAGAATATTTTTCCAACTAAAAATTTAAGAGATGTTGGGTTCAAGTTAAGAAATGATAAAAGGAAAATGCAATGATGATAGTATGATACTAAGGAATACAATGGACATTACCTTTGTCATTGATGTTGTTTGGTTCCTTTAATGAAATTATTTTAATGTACACCAAGTTATTAGAGAGATGGTACATCATCAGGTAATGAATTTGTATTACCCCAATTTGTTAGGTAATGAAGTATAATGAGTAATTATTGATTGCATTATATTATATCAAACATTATTTTTCAGTATCTTTGTTATTCCTTATACTCCATAGTTCATACCCCTTAAGGCCTCAACCAAGCACCCCCTTAAGTTGTGACTTATTTCAAAATCCTTTCCACTTTCATATGTGAAGCATTTTAAAACCCCAAATTACTTTCCAAATAGATTTTACTAATAGATGAGAGACACTTAATATTGTATCGATGTTTATTAAGTTCGAAGATAAAAAAAACTTCAGTTATAATGAAAAATGTTATTTAAAAGTATTAAAAAAAATAAAAGAGATATGTAAACATAAAACTAATATTCGTTTTATTAATGTAAATAATGACATTTTAATACCGATTATGTAATGTCTTACTACAAATCATGAAATATAAGACTATCCACAATAGGGATATTTATAGTAAGGTGGAAGATGTTAGTAAGAAAGTGTTCTTGTTAGTAATTGCATAGGGGTATCCATCCATAAGTGTTTGTAGAGAAGGATTGTAAATAATGAAGAGTGTGTGTGTGTGTAATAATTGTGTATAACTATATATATTAATTGGATATTTGTAAGAAGAATGAATATGCTTTGTTATGGGTAAAAAATTGTTTAAAAGAACTATGCTGATTAGGATGTTCATAAAAAAACAACATAAACTAATACGGACAGTTTTTTTCTTTTATTTAGACGGTAGGAAAATATATTGCAAATTGTTTAACTAGCAAGGTGTTAGAAAACAAAGTACCTTGCTATAATAATAATAATTCCTATAACAATCTTTATATATAATAAAGAATAATGGTCTTCTTGAACTATTTTTTGCAAAAAGTATGATGTGGCATGTCTATATTTTTTTTCAAAAATTTTTTATTTTGCTTATGATGTCATAATTAGTTAGCAATATTTTAAAAACAAATAGCTCATTAAATGTTTATTTTAAATTTTTACTTTTTTGTTAAATGCATATAAATTTATTTTTTATATAATATATAAAGAAATGTCTTTATATGTTTTGTTAGGGTAACTCATATATAAAAATTATTATGTTAGTCAATTTAGTATCTCTAAATTGAGTTATGTTTTGTTAATGCAATGGGTACTCATATATAAAAATTATTATGTTTTTGCTTATGATGTCATAATTAGTTAGCAATATTTTTAAAAACAAATAGCTCATTAAATGTTTATTTTGAATTTTTAGTTTTTTGTTAAATGCATATAATTTATTATTTATATAATATAAAGAAATGTCTTTATATGTTTTGTTAGGGTATATATATAAAAAAATTATTATGTTAGTCAATTTAGTATCTCTAAACCGAGTTATGTTTTGTTAATGCAATGGGTATTCATATATAAAAATTATTATGTTAGTCAATTTAGTATCTCTAAACCGAGTTATAATATATCAATAATAAATATATATATATATATATAGCTTTTTATATATTTTTTTCTTTTAAAATTTTAATTAAAATACCTGAGTTTATTAGCTAGTAAATATTTTATATAAATAACATTGTGTATAAAGAAATAAATAGTTCGACAAAGTAAATATTATGTCAATACAAGTATCTCTTTATAAAATGATTGAAGCGGATATATGGTTGGCATGTGATTTTACAATCATTAAATTCCAGAACGTTCAAATATTATAGAAAAACTATTGAAATATTATATAAAATTTTATATATCCATATCCATTGTATAGTAAAAGAGATGGGCGGGCAGGCATGTTGGAATAATCCTTTCTATTCCTAGTTGGAAAATAATAAAAACAAACAAAAGGCATCCATTCTGTTGAAATAGTGGCTGGCTAGGCTACTGTTTAGTTAAAAAGAAGAGGCTGGTGGTGATCGATGAGTAAAGTTAAAATGACAGCCCATTTTTCTACTGGGACGTCGGCAACCGCCTTTCTTGACATGACAGCTCATTTCTTCTTTGTGAAACCCAGCTGTCACTTTAACCGCGCAGCCGTCTTCACCGATCCTAACTTCTTTCTATACTACTGACCACAGGTTTTTTTGTTTTCTATTTCTAACTTTTATATTTGTAGTTACATTGAGACTGTGAGGAATAACGCATGATTTCATGATCAAAAGGCACTCCTTTGCCATGAAGTGTTTGAGAACGATCCAGGGAATGCCCCTCATCGACCCTCCGGGGTTCCCAAAGAAACATTGCCTTTGGCCCGTTCGATTTCAGATGCTCAACTCACACCTTTTAATTTTTTTCTACAAGTCACATATCTTGTAATAACAGTCTAAAGAGTTGTCACGAACATTTTATCACAGCCTAAAAACTTGTATATTATACGAGTTAACCGTTAGAATTCCTAACAGTGTACAAATTATAATACACCAAATTAGTTTTTACTGACCACATATATAATAAATATATACTTCATACTTTGTAAGTGTAATTAAGTAACTAACTATGAAAATGTATAACTCTATAAAATACATATTGTCGACTTGGCGTACTAACTAAAGTGTGTTATAAAATGATCACCTCTATGATATATATATATATATATATATACTTCGGTGAGAACACTTTTAAAATAAAAATGGTGAGAACACCTTAAAAACATCATTTTAATGCATTAAAAGTCTATAAAACTAACATAGTGCATAACTAATTATTTTTATTTTAGACTACCCATGTTTTATGTTCGTCTAACGATTTACGGTTTGTGAGACCAAGCATTTTGAACGTTTTTGATGAATTTTATTATTTAGTTGATGAGAGAGAAATAATATATGGTTCAAAATGGTTATTAAGTTCTTCTTTTTTTATACGTTTTCAAAATAACTCACGCTATATATATATATATTATATATGTGTGTGTCCATTAAACTTTTACCTTTAAATATGTTTGTTTGTAGCTTGAGTTAATTTGATTATAAGGACGCGGGCAAGAGTTCACTTGAACCACTAGAATTTTTTCGAGTAACAGAGTAAAGATAATTTCAGATTTTATAAATTTCCTCAAACGAAATACTTTTGTGTCTTGCAAATTATTATGGTAAATCAATCATATCACTGTATAAAAAACCTGTGCATATTTTGTCTTTGGTCCATCGTTAGTTGGTGGTTAATACCCGAAGCTAGTAATTTGGTAGTTGAAATTTGTAGTTAAAATTCCTTTTAACATAGCAATATAACATGTTTTTTTAAATTGTTTGAAACTGGAATTGATCAATGTCTCTAATACGCAATATTCAAAAGCAATAAACTGGTAATAACCTATTTACATGAAAAATAAACAAATTATACGAGTAATACTTTTAATAAACTAATAAGTCCATATAATAAGCTAATTAAGCAATAAATTAATTTGTTTCATCGACTTGTGCATGTAATAAGGGGCTACCCATTTTCAGAAGAACTAGTCTTATTCAATGTCACATCATCAAAAAATCACTTTAAGGAATAATTTCCTCAAAACATCCTCAATTCAAATAACTAGTCTTGCACCCATGTTTTATACATTAATCACTTAAACACCACACACACCTTTAATATTCAACTCGTCTTTAGAAGGACTAATCCCCCAAATACAATTCAAATAACGTGTCATATCTAATGATATAAACTCGTCCCTACTAGGAAAAAAGAAATGAACAAGTGAAAGGACAAGTAGCATTGGCTACCTTCTTATTCATTTAAAATCGATAAGAATTTAATTTATTATTTTTTTAAAATGTGTGGATCATTTGTTCGTAACATCGGATCTAGCTTACGTTGTTTTAACCGGGTCCGCGCTAGATAGTCCCCTCACCCTCCATACATAGTAGGAGGAGAAACCTCCAACTAAAACGACCGAAAGCACGATATTTAATTGGGGTACGTAAAACATTGCTTCCTCTGCAGGACTCAAACCTGCTTTACTCGGGGACTTTATTTATGAAAATTCTTATAACGTCTTTTCAATGTCTTTAACCTAAGACTTTCAATATGTAAAGTTGGTATTCAACTACTGAGCTATAAATGAAAGTACATAAGAATTCAATTTATACATATTTTCATATTTAGCAAATTTTATAACTTATAATCTTATATAATTACAAAAATCCACAATTGAGCAGATATATTTCTCAAAGAAAGTGCCGTCAACGCGGTTGTGGAAATGACGTGTAAGGAGCAGCCGGCGACACATGTCCATATATATTGACCATGTAAAAGGCGGAGATATTATGAGTTATGGATAAGGTGATTGCCACGTCATATTAGGAAGTTGAATCACATGTTCCTCACCTCACCTTTTTATAACCAATTAACTAACTCGGTGGCTGATTTTCTTTTTTTCTTTAAAATAAATAACATGTAAAAAGTTTTAGTTAATATAATCCAAGATTCAAACCTATCTATGGATATGATATGATGACGAACTCAAACATAAATTAAAAGCTACTTAAAAACAATAAAAAAAAGAAATGTTTTGTAAAAACTTTTCAATAAGAAAAAAATGGGGAGCCAAAACTTATTTTGTAAGGGGATAAATTTAAAAGTCTCTTGTTATATTTATTAGAGTCATTTTTTAAGGAAAAATTTTTTAAAAAAAAATTAACCCTCACATGAGAATTAGATTATATAAACTCTTAAAATAATTTCGTGTGAGTGCAAGTTATGAGAACTTAAACATTGGTCTTTGCAATTTTGGCAAATATGCAGAAAGAGGGGTTGCATTATATTAAACAACATAAAATAAGTTCATCGAAATCAATGATATGCAATTAACCTCTACATAAATTTTCACCTGACTATTGTGATTACAATTATATAATAATTTGAAAAGAAAATATCATTTTCACATACAACTATATCAATGTATGATACATTAACTCAAACAAATAAAACACTTTTTTTCTACTTATCTTTTTAAACTCTATTAAAAATCAAAATAACTCAAGATTTTTACTTTATCAATAGAGGATTTTATGTTAAAACTAATGCTTCCAACATAAATAACATACTTCCAAAGAAGAGGCGTATGACAACAATGGTGACATTTGTATGTATTTTCTGTTTATTTATAATTTTAAGAACAAATTTACAAATATACCTTTAAAAAATTACATTGTACCAAAATTGGAATGAGGGCACTTGCCCACACTGCCCCCATTGTGGAGCCGTCCCTGGATACGGGCATGTGACATATGACATGTTTTTGTTTTAGAGACGAACTAGTTATTGACCCCGCGCGTTGCTGCGAGTACGTTTTTTATACAATAAAGTTTTGTCAAATTTATGTCAAATATTCGAACTCAAACTTTAAAATAACAACTTACCATCTAGCAATAACATTAAAAATATTATAAAGGAATAATACGTCGTATAAAAACACAAACAATAACTATATTAATACTTTAAATGTTTCATGAATGTAATAACTAAGCATGATGAAAATTATTATATATTAAAAACGTTATATATATGTATAAAAACGAAAGAAAATAATCAAAAACAAATCCTTAAAAGTAAAACCATAACTATGTGCAAATTATATGATGAAAACCTGAGAACCCAAAAGTTTATTGGCAATAAAAATGAAGACAAAATTTTTTGTGGGATACAAGTTAAAAGATGAAAATTTTTAATTAGAAAAATACAACTAAACATGTAACAATACAATAAAAATAATGTAAAAGAATATTAAGATGTATAAAAACAACATGAGCATAAGACGTAACGATGATAAAAGTTATTGTATAATGAAAACGTTATATGTATAAAAATACAAATGAAAATAATCAAAGACCAAATGTATAAAAGTAAAATCGTAACTGTGTGAAAGTTGTTTGATGAAAACTTGAGAACCTAAAAGTTTAGTGTTACGAAAATGAAAGTGAAAACTTTGATGTGGGGTAAATGTTAAAAAATAAAAATTTTAGGGGGTTAAAACGAAATTTGGTTAAATTTAGAGGGTTAAAACAAAATTTAAAAAATTAGTATGTGCTTCAAAAGTTTGTACATTCCACACATAAATTACTTGTAAATTTACATAGGTTTTTAGTATATATATAATTCTATTTTTCTCCTTCTTAATATAAAGTTAATAATTGTATTTAAACCTTTTAGTTCATGTAAAATAAAATAAAAAAGCTTTTAGGTTCTAACGTTTACACTATTTTTAAAATAAAAAGTTTTGATAAATCGAGTTCAAAACAAACTTACTTGACTACAAAGATTCTCTCAGTAGAAAAATTTTGATTTAAAAAGCGTACACTATATATTCGTCTCCCAACTTGTCAAAGATTCGTCCGTCTTGAAGGGACAAGTGAACATCATGTTGTTCGACTCGTTCGTTGTACGTGACCCGTCCTTTCAAAAACTATTTTAATTTTTATGTGTGTGGGTGGGTAATTAAGACATTAGTGATATATATGGTGTGTTCTAAATTAAACCTAGACTAGTTTTGGATTAGACTTGTTTTAAGGGTTTAGGCCTCGTTTGTTTCTGCTCAAAAACTCTGAAAAACCTCTTACTTCTGAATCGGTCAGAGCTTTCAAGACTTGAAGCCGTTTGTTTTTCCCTCAAATCCAGAGGCACTAACATCTTAGTAACATCAAAATCGGTCAGACAAATATTTACCTCTTTTTAACATCTGATTCTTGATAACCACCCTCAAATGAGAAGAAATCAAGACCAAATGAGTCTAAATCAAGATCACTGTAGTGTTGCAAAGACAGCCACACCACCAAAACACCATTGTCGGAAAACCTGCACCACCGATGCGGGAGAAAGCCACAAAAACTACACTTACTGGAGATGCTATAGCTGTGAGTTAAAAAGATCTTCTGTATTGGGTTGATTATGATTGCTCCGATCGTTAAGAAAGATGGCTATATTATGATGGTAGATGGGTAGACGGTGGGTATGGATCACCGTGTGTATATGCGAAAATGTGAAATGATAGATGGTGACTTTTTTTTTTTTTTTGGTGTGGGTAAAATGTGAATATTTATGTGGAGTACTAACAGTGAATATATATTAAATCTGTTAATCCTATATGGTTTATATTTTATAGTGTGTATGAATATAATTCTTGTAGTATTATTTGTAGTATTCTTATTGTTAATTGGGAAGTAAATGTTCTAACTTTTGTTGGGCAAAATAGATGTTTTTAAATATTCAGATGTTATAAAAATAAAATAAAAAAAAACGAACTATATTAATCTAGACTTCAGATATTTAGACCAAATCTTAACATTCAAAAATGGTATTCAAATTTAGATACAAAACTTTTAACATTCAGAAGTGGTATTCAAATTTAGATACAAAACTCTTAAGAAAAACAAGCAAGGCTTAGTCTTGAGTATAATGTGACGCTAACAAAGATGATGCCTAGTCCGACCATAGTGTACCTCCAAGTAAAATGAACATAAATCAAATTCAATAAATTAATAAAAAAAATCTTTAGTTACTCCTAAGCTTTCAACTGAAATCTTTTCCTAATTATTTGAGTATTAGTATCTTTTTCGGGAAAAAAAAAAAAGGGTGATGGGCGGATGCGAATGAATCTGGACCTCCGTCCCCGAAGCGAAGAAAGAGGAGCAGGAACAAGAGGTTATCCTCTCCCGGCCCTTTTATGGGCCTTATATATGACGGGCTTTGTTAAATATGTGAGCTGAATACCTGATCTCTGATGGACACCAAGCCTAAAATTTTAAGTTTTTTTGTATGTGTTATTTGGACCCAATTATTAGTCACATCACTTTACTAAATACTAGCACACCGACGATGAAGTTATTACTTATTTTAAGAACCATAGTAACCGCGCAATACGCCGGTGGTGACCGCAACAACGGTCTGGTGGCGTCAACTACGGGTGGTGATGATAGCGAGTGGTGGTGAACTGGTGATAATTGATTTAAAGGTATGTAATCTAAAGAGGTAATGGAAATAATTTAGAAGATAAGGGGTTGACGGTGTAAATTATTTTATTAAGGGTAAAATGATAATTTTGCATCTCTTTTTAGTCTAACTTTTCAACAAGGATGTATAGTCTTAGATAAACAAGGTAAAAAGAATATTTCTAAATAAAATAAAATAAATAGCTGTGAAAGGACGTATAGTCTTAATATATTAAAGATTAAATTAAATATGTGTATTCCCATAAAAGCTGTGAAAGAACAAACCAATGAATTCGAATATAAGAAATGTAATTAAAGTTATGAAAGAACAAACCGATAAATTCAAATATAAAGTAATGTAATGAAAATCAAAGTAACATATGTAATACTGAAATATTGACGAAAGCGTTTAACTTATTCGTCTATCAATATTATATCAAGGTTTGTTAACCATACAATTAAAGACACTTTTTGTAGTTTTTGTTGAGTTTTTTTTTTTCATAAAAGTTTTAGATTTTATAGTTGTTATCAGCTAGATATATTATTTTATTTTTAGATATAATCATTAATAATTTAATAAGTTATAACTAAAAATAGCATAAATAAGTTATAACTATAGTTGAATGAAAACTAATTGAAGCTAGTTGCTTTTTTGTATTTATTAAAAGATATTTTTTATTTTATTTAATTAGTTGGATATTTGGGATATACATGATTTATATTTTATGTATTTTATTTCAATAAAACTATTATTTAAAGAAAAAAGTTTAAATTGTAAATTAATGATAGAAAACAAAAAAATGTAAATTATTATTTTAAGAAAAAGGTTTAAAGTGTAAATTGATGATGAAAAATCAAAAAGTGTAAATTATATTATGACATGTGCTAATTTAATTAAATTAGAGAATTTGAGAGTTGTAATTGATTAATTAATGTTAGGTCAGTTGTCTTTTAATATATAAAAAGATTATAAAAAAAAAATTTGTTTTATGTAAGTTGCCGTATTTTTACTAACATGAATTTCATATAAGTTACCATAATGTGTAACAAACTTCCAACCATTGCTAATATAAGTTTTTTATAATTAACATTAATCGCATCAAATACATATCATAGTATCACTTGAAATTAAGTTGGATATAAACTCTTAGTAACATATTCAAAGTTAAATACGCTACTTATTTTGAGCTAACCTTTAACGACGCTTAATATGGACTTTATAAGACTAAACTTAAATGGACCCTTTGCCCTTTGAGCTATCCATGTATAATTTGTAGTGTACAAATAAAGTAAAACAAATATCAAATATGAGTTTCCATGAAATGAGATACCTGGCTAGAATCACATTAGATAAACTTTTACAAATGCATTTGAATATGAGGTGCATTAAGTATATTTATTCACGCTTTTCTATTTATTTTTCTTTAATGTCGTATATATCTATAAACCTAGTCTACTATCTGTACATCTTATTCTACTCAAGAAGTATTATATACAGTTCCGGTTATGTAATTATGTTGTGGCTTATTGCTAAACTTTTGGTTTTGAAGTGTGAAAATGTGTGAAGGTTCCAACTTCGGATCTTAGGTAAAATTTTATATATATATATATATACACTTGTGGTTATAGAGGTTCACCCAAGGCGACTCCGAACAAGCTGCAAAGTGGGTGGTTGCCGTGGGACTAGTCTATTCGCAAAAAAGGCAAGATAATTAGGTTAGATAAAAAAAACAGCAGCTCTCATGGACGAAATCTTGTAATTGTTATAATTTTTGCCCTTAAATTGATGTGTTATAAAAGTTGTATGACAAAACTATGATTAATGATTAAGAGGTAGCAAATCTTGTGCTATAAAAAGTGTCACATAATATTACATGAAATAAACGCTTTGCAACATTTAGGCATAGAAATGCAGGGCCCACTAACTGAGAAAATCGCCAAGTATTAACTTATAGGCCCAATTGTGATAAAGCCCAGTATGGATTTGTTTTTCTATATCCAAAACAAACGTTCGGAACTTTCGATGGACATGGACTAAGATTTATCAAAAATCAAAATCTAGATTCTGTAATTTGTGTTTTTCTTGACATCACCGGAACATGCGGCTGAGGAACACCACTACCCCACTTGCTCTCACAAATACCTCTTATACCCGTATGTAACAACAAAGGGTATCTCACGATAAAAGTGCAACAGTTATGTCTTTAGACTTCTGATTTTTTTTATTTTAACTGTGAATTAATAGTTAACATTTTAACAGTGAATTAATAGTTAACATTAGAGTCATGACAATGTCATCCAACTGAACAATATGAAGAGATCAAGTTATGATTTACGATCCCTCGATAACACCTTTCAGGGAACTGAGATCTCTCCAAGAAAAAAACCTCCACCTATCCCATATGTATCATGTATGTATATATGAAATCTCTTTTTATAAGTTTGCTAAGTCGCTAATTAAAAAGTTAAGATACCATAGTGACTAATAACTATACAAAGTGATGGCAAAATGATGAGTAGGATTTATTTATGCATATCAAATAACAACTTGGATAGATTAATAAAATTGGCCTACAAAAAATAGTGTCGTCATTTTTTTTATTTTTTTTTCCTATTTCAAATCAAACCAACAAAGAATATATTGTTTGATTGTCATCCCTCAATCCATCGACAAGGAGCATCGATTATGTATCCCAATAATAATTTTGAAGTACTATTAAAATTTTGTTTACTAACCCAATAAGAATAGGAAATCTTTGGTAGTTGAAAAACGATATATTTTCTCAATACGTGATCAATACAATACATAACATGTACCCCGAGCGTTCAAGTGTCAAAAATGCACGCATGAGTGGCAAGTGTTCAGTTTTTATTCATTATTTCCTGTATTATGTCAGCAATAAATCAAAATAAAATTTAAGATAGACGTTGTTTACAGAGGTATTATTAGAAGCAGTCTCTTTATCTTTAAATAAATATATAAATGTCTACATGTCTTTGTACCATGTGTTTGACATAGTTGAGTATATATGTTGGTTTATATAGAGAATATATAGTTCGTCCGCAACTATGTTGGTTTCTTTCTCTTGAAACTCTCTCTTTACAAAACCCATGTAATTTGTTTTTTTATAAACGTGTGTCGATTCCCATCATATCCATGTTTTTTACTAGTATATATGAACTTGACAAGAGTTGTTGACCATTTTGTGATCCAAATAGGCCATCGCACACACCCATATAGAGTACATGGTAGTGGTAGACTTCTTTGACATGTCTTTCCGGCCATCCATTCATGTCCTTTTTCAATCTTTTCCAATCAAAGGAGAAAGAAGCATAGTCTCTTTTCCCCCTCAACTTTTTTTTTTTTTCCGAACATTAGATGTTTTATTATAGCAAAACTAGCGAGAAGCTAGACAAAGAGTACAATCAAGAAAGTAAATACAACCAAGTACAGAGATTTGAAGTAAAACAGAGTGCAAAAGCTTAGAGATTGAAATTATTCCAATGAGGCCACTTGACGTCGGATTTGTTTGATCGGTTCGAGAGCCATAGGAAGCTTGTACTTTTAATTTCGTTAACGGCAAAGCAGAGAGATGGTGTTTTGTTTGAGAAGACACAGTCATTCCTAATCTTCCATATTGTCCAGCAAAAAGATAGGGTGATTAGGCTTATGTATTTCCTATGAGTCGGTCTTGTGTAGGCTGTTTTGTGTAGTCCAAAGAGGTCATTGATTGAGGCAGGCTTTAGGATTGGTAGTTTGCACCACAAGGAGATAATGCTCCACACCGAGTTTGTGAATTGGCAATGCAGGAAAAGATGTTCCGCTGTTTCATTGTGGTTATGACACAACAAACAGATCAGTGAAGAAATTGAGATTTGCCTTGCTGCAAGGTTGCTGTTTCATTGTGTAGGCTTATGTATTTCCCCCTCAACTATGTTGATGTTTTGTGACCCTTTTATTAAAATTAATAAATGTAAAATAATATATATATCATAAATTTTGATTAATTTATCATAATTATGCATTTTTAATTTATACAATATGTGGTAAAAGTTGTACAATATGATACATAAATCAAAAATAACGATTTTATATACCTCTCCCTAATAAATAAATCTTCTTGGATGGAGAGTGACACAAGCTCAATTTTTTCATCAATAAATAGTGTTTTTAGAAATTTTGGTGTATTGGGTGTGACCATACCACCTATTTTCATTAAATTTTGGTATATTATTTTGAGTGGATTATAAATGCATTTTGACTATTTTCATTAAATTGTAACAAGTTTGAAAAGTTTTTAGGGAAGAAATATAAAACAAGTTAAAAATAGTCGTACCGGTCGGTATTTTTACCAATAATAACAAAAAATTTTCCACACCAGTATAACTAAAATACCAGTTTTAAGACATTGGCTTAAAGCGGAATTTATCTTTCAAAATAAAATAAAAAAATTCACTAAACATTAGGTACCAATTAAATAATTAAGAAACATTAGGTATGAAACCAACAATATCGTGTAAACGTTAATTACCATTTAAGTAATTAAGAAACGCGATATTACATGTGACATCTGTCACCAAAACTGGTAATTTATTATAGTCTCTAACTTACATTCCAAATTTCTTGACTAGTCAATATGTCTATATAGTATAACAAGCATAGAAATGTGGTGATCATTTCCAATATGGGATTTCTATTACTTGATATTCAATAGTTTAGGATTGAGATATTTGATCTTCCTAAACGTAGATGACTATAACTATCCCCGTAATTTCTAGACTTGTAGTTGTTAGTCATATTATTTCTAGACATTGATAAATTAGTATACGCTATTTAGTGGTGAACAAAATCAATAATATAAAAGTAATATATAATTAGTATAAGTAGTAAGATGGTAATAGTAATAGTAAAATATCATATGTTTAGTAAAAAATTTTAGTCATATATATATTACCACAATTTAATGGTGAGCAAGGAATTTTAATTCCATTAGAATTCTTATGATACATTAAGTCTAATCATAAACTAACTAAAACACTTCTCCATATATATATATATATATAATAAGTATACCCTAAATAATAAAAAAAAAACAAACCAAAACCCTTCTTGATTTTCTTTTGTCGATCAACAAACAAACATCACAACCTAAATATATATTTTTATTATTAATCATCTCATTGTCAAAGCAAACTTTGGTAAGTTTAATTATAATTCTATTGAATCTTGATTTAAATTACAATAATAATAAAATTCTTAAAGATTATATTCTATTCTTCTTTTCAAGGTATCTAAGAAGAAGATCATCAATCTGGGGTAAAATCACTTGTCTTCTCTTTTCATATATATTAGTCTTTTTAATTATTAATATATTATATATATGTATATAAGCATATCTTTTTTTATTTATTAATTTTTATTTATAAGTAACCTATTTGATGAATATATATTATGGCAAATTTATAATATGAATGAAGGGGTTTTTTTTTTTATGGTTAAATCAAAAGCTTGAAGTATAAATCATATTAATGTTAAAAGTTTAAGTATTTAATGAAGTATAATAATTAATGTAATAAAAGAAATCCAATTACGAAGGCATGAAAATCATAATAACAGATTTAATTAGGTGTTGGAGAGATTTGAAAGTTTATATATAAATATTAGTTGTAGTAGTCTTTAAAACAGTAAGTTTGGGTTATTTCAGAATTTGGACAGATTCGTTTTGTTAACTTTGAAAGGTCGTATCTTGGTCATGGGAGATGTTTAAGTCACGTTTTTGGTGTGTCTAAATTAAGTTCAGGAAGTCTACTTTCTGGTGGAAGTGGTTTCGTGTCAAAATATGAAGTTTAAGGTTGTCAAACGAATTTTATAACAAAACTGCGCAAAGCTGAGTTTCCGAACAGATTTTGGTCGACTTCAAATAGTCATATCTTGGTCGATTTTATGAACTGGACAATTATTTTTCTCCAGAGAAATTTTTTGAGATGTTAATATTGTACAGTAAAAAAATTGGATTTTTTTGAATCTTCGAAGGCCCTTAACTTTTATAAAACTTTTCTGTGTGCGAACAGTGATTTTTCTGACTAGTCTGTAATCATTGAATTTTTAAAAATAGTTAACGTGCCAAATAAATTATGTAAAATTCATGTAAGTATATAACACTCTAAGGTAACAGTAGTTAAGATTTGGAATCTTGAATCATTCGTTTCATCCTAATAAAAAATAGATAAAGTTACCAAAAATTTCAGTTAATATGAACTTGTAGAATTTAATCTTAAATCAGTAAAACAAATATTATATATTAAGTTATGTGACTTGTAACTTAATAATATATGACAAATCAGTTGTGAATATTTTGAAAATAGCCATATGTGTATTTCATCAAATACGGGTTACAATGGACGGTTCTTGACCATGTCCATAATTGTAACTTGTTCATATTTATATGTTGTGTAGATTCTAGCGACCTTGTTGGATTTGCATAACTACTTGCTTGTTGAGGTGAGTTTCGTGGCCCCTTTTTATATTATTTCTTTGGGGGAAAATGATGCTCAAAACACTTTCATTTCTTTACTAGCTGTGTCAAAAACTTGTTTGTTTTCATGGACAAATACGTGTAATTATGAAATGTGTATGCTAGCTTGCTTGTATTGATTTCTTTGATGCAATAGATGTCTTTTGATATCTATTGAAGACTATTGGAAAACTATCGACCAACTTTATACTCCAGCTGGTAGTTGTTGGTATTTAAAGCATGATTGAGTTGTTGGCAGGAGTGATGAGGATTTTGTTGTTGGATAACTATGATGGCTTTGATCATTATTTAGTATGCTACTACATGTTTATATTTACGCTATTGTCCAAAACCTGATATATCATGCACAGCAAACTCATTTGTATTCCTTTAAACCTACGAACTCACCAACATTATGTTGACATTTTCGAGCATTCATTTTCAGGTAATAACAATGTTTAAGAAGATTGAGCTTATGGACTTTAGGAAGACCAATAAAGAGATCCTTCATGGACTCCTAGATTGCATGTGAAACATTGAACGCTATTTGCAGTTATTACTTCTTTGCTATTTGAGGCGTGTTGCCTAGACTTTCCGTTTATGGAATTTACATTTATTTGAATTTCATTTAGTATGACTCTATTATAAAGTCCATGTGCCATTGCTATATCTTTTAGTCATATCCTACGATTCCGTCTAAGGTGGGGTGTGACATTACATCTTTACCCCCTCACGTGGGCGGGTTTTTAACGGCCACGTGACGACGTTAGCCTCCAGTATGATCCAAGTGGAGATTTGCATACGTTGGGTAACGTAAATTCATAGGAAGGGTATGAAACCATTAATATGGTTTAAATGTTAGGTACCATTTTAATAATTAACTTTTATTATTAAATGTGTAATATCATATTGTCAAAATATATGAAGCATGAACGATTCAACCGGTCATGGAAGAAACACAGGACCCTACCTGTTGATATCGTGGGATCCATTTTACCCCAAAGATAAGAACAAATTTAACCATATTAAACAAGCACCGATAAAATTTGTTATCCAATTAGGTTCCATCATGAAAAAAAAACATCTCCATCTTTATCCCAGAACAAATATCATTTTCAGTTATGAAATCTCATAGAGTAAATTTAATTAACCAAAAGTTTAGTCCAAAGTTAACACATATTTTTAGTTACCAATTTAATAAATTCAATTTTGGTGTGCCTGTTAAGCTGAAGGGTATGGTGTATCTTGAAGGAAGAGGACTTGTGTCACATGACATCATGACTCATGTCACACCCAAAGATGCTATCCAAAAATGAAGGCAATGTAGCAGACTTCTTGTCAAGCATCTTTAAAGTCATAGTGCTTGAAAACATAGAAAAAAAGAAAAGTGAGGGAGAATTGGAAGATGAAGCAGGCATTTTATACAAGTCGTTTTGCCAAGATTTTTTTTTTTTTTGTCTAAAAGCCGGGAAGGGATTGGTTGGGGGGGGGGGGGGAGCAGGCGGCTTAGAGACATCTTTGAGAAATGTCGCCTCCCAAGACGTGTCATACCTTTTAGCCTTAGGCGTTGATAATGGCTGGTAAGCATTTTCATATCCATAAGCCCCCAACTTCTAGCGAATTCAAATATATATTTATATATATATAAACTTTTTTTTTATAATAGCAAACATTATAACAAAAAATTATATATGCATAATAAGATCATAATTTTAAAAATCCATACGATAATAGTTACTTACTTATCCAATGATTCGTGAAACTCTCCTAGCATTCTTCATAGCAAATTGGTTGATTAGTTGTTCATAGTTTATGTTCCCTAAGATTTCATTCTCAATAGCTATGGCCAATCCATTAAGTCTTTCTTGGGCCATTGTTGATCATAAAAAAGATTTCAATAATTTCAACTTAGAAAAACTCCTTGTAGATGCATGTTTCGTGCATAGACTATTGTCCGTCGCAATGCAATTCCGAGGCCTGATCGCTATGAAGAGATGGTGTCAACAAGGTCGTGATGATGTCATCACCACCTCGTGATGACATCATCACAAAGTGGCAGTTCGTGTGAAGGAGTTCAAAGCCTACGAACGAGTGTGAAGGCCAGCCTACGAATCAGCCTATATATATATATATATTATGTTACAATTTCGAGTTAATGGTTTAAGTTGCAACATAAACTATTCATCTCACACGTGGTAGAGATCTATACCACGTCCCATTGAGATGTATACTCAATTTTGTGTAATATTCATATGATTAATGATATACATGAGTTGTACATCTATTCTTATCCCTTGTTCTTCATATATTCGTGTATTATATGTCCATTAATTTATAGAAACCTCAAAGTCGATTGTAATTGGATTCCGCACTTTTATAGTCGAATTGATCTTGATTTGATCGGTCCAAACCGCACTTTCACTCCTTTCTGCAGATGCAACTATGTTAGAAATAATCGACAATATTCCGTGTGAAATGGTTGCATTTGGGAAATAGCCAAGCTCTTTCAAGCGCTTCAAAACATATATCGGGTTGTTAAGTTCATCAATTTGCAACATCTCAAATAGCTTTGACTCCAGATAAAGTTCATCAACATTAACATCCAATCTTTCTTCAAACCTAAGTGCATTTTTAAGAAGGTGACATGACAACTTAAGCTCTTTATCTTCCCCTCAAAATTATGTGGAAACAAAAAGGCAAACAGTTTATCGTACTCTTTGAATTGCTCAAATCTTCTCGTGAGTGAAGAACAAGTTTGATTACAATGTATAAGAAATAATTGATTCTAAAGTTTTCCAATAGTGTAAATGAAGTTTCTTGGCTAATTGAACTCTCACTAAACTGCTTTTTCCTTTGAATCACGAGCTTTTATAAAAAATAGTACAAAGTATTTTAATATAGACGTTAAATATGCCCTTAGATTAGATTGGTATAGAATATAAGAAAGAAAAGAAATTTACCATATTTGATTACAAATTCATAATATTGACTGGTACTGATTTGTTGCAGCACACTTTGATTGGTTATGGAGCTGATAAGATTTGCCCATTCTGCATCTTCCACCTTTGATTGTGAGATGCTGTCGATTTTTATTTTTATTAAATTTATTTCCTCTTTTGTTTCTTTAAAATATTATTACGTAAATTTTGGGAGAAGAGAACAATCAATACCAAGTAAGGTGTTAAAAGTTGAATTGATATTCTTACAAACTTACCAACATCAAATATTTCAATTATGCATTAGTTTAATTAAAAAAATTTATTACCCCTTTATTTATATAAAATTATATTGAACTAAAAGTGTGTAGAAATTTATCAAGATTAAAAAGTTGTAAACTTTTAAAAATCCACATTTTTATGTGTAGACTTTCAAATTCAATTTGTTTATAACATTTGTCCACGTTAACCATAATAATGAGAGTGAACAAAAGCGTCGTGACAAATTAAATTTAAAAGTTTACAATTAAAATTGTGGACTTTAAAACCTTACACTTTTTAGTTTGAATAATTTTTTTTCATACTTTTAATTCAATATAGTTTTACACACATAAAAACGTGACAAACTTTTATAATTTATTCACGTTAACTAAAAGTGTAGATAATTATAATACTCGTATTATTTATAGTGCATTTACAAATTTTAAAAGGCCTGGAATTGATAAGGAGAATGTTTTAATTAAGTTACACACATGTAAGTAAGACTCAAATTTCAAAGGAAAAAAAAAAGAAAAAGAGAGTTATATATAGTTTATATGCCATCCTTTTTATTAATTTTTTGGTTCATGTAAGTCCCTTTACCACCGGATCTAACGAGATTAAGTATCTAATGTATAAGTGCGGAAAATTTTATACAAAAGCAATCAACACAATATATGAACACGAACACGAATATGAATAAACTGGAACCGTATATTACTTCAGTAAATGCAATTACAAGTAAATACCAAGTTCCTAAACACGAGAGTATGAATGAAACAAAAGCTAGAAGATTAACCTTAAACATAAGGTTTAATCTCTATTTATACTAAACTTAACGGACTTAAACGGACCTAGAATGACATGGGCCAAAGCCCATTTCGGATATCACACGACGTCGAGCTCGACCTAGTCAACTGGTCGAGCTTGACTTGGTCAACAGTCAAGGTTGACTTTATTAAACAAATAATTTAACGTTTATTACAAGTACATATTCAGTAGACTCAAGACAAACTTCTATAATGATGTTGTCACCCGGAAATGCACCAACAGTTCACTTGTTGCATGTAGGTGATCTTAGTCATATGTGATATGTCACAAGTTTATTGAGTTTTTCTTTTCCTTTTAGAAAGTAAAGTTGAATAAAAACAATAACATAAATACATGGATAATCATCTAAACTGCAGCAGTACAATACTGCCCCCTCACATCCATCTTCTTCACATGATCAAAATGGATTAATAAACTTCCCCCTTGAATTTCTCGCAGTTTTGAAAATGAAAACTGTCAGCGATACAAATACTATCCACGTACATTAATCATATGAAATATAAAAGCCAATTTACATACTACCATAAGCTAAAAAGAATAATATTATGTCGGTTGGCTCCAGGAAAAATGAAAAATGGTCTAAAATGTACTTGTACTCGTAGCAACTAAAAAGTGTATAATCCCTTTTTTTTTCATTTCACATTTTCCAATGATTAAAAAATCCTAGAGACGTCATATATAAGGGTGTTCATTATTTGAATTAACCAAATAACTCACCCAATCCATTTGACATGTGTATTATTTGGATATGGTTATTCAGATTTGGTTTGGTGTTTGGGTGAAACCGATTAAAGAAATCGTTAAATGGTTCGGTTTTGGTTTAGATAAATTACAATTGGGGCCCAACCGAAACCCGATTAAGCATTTAACATTTAATAAAAACTATAATAACTTAATCTAAATGACATAAATACAACTCTGATTTTGTAAATACGTTAAACCTAAAAGTAAAAATACACGTATTTATTTCAATAACCTCGCATGAATAAATAAAATGGTGTGCATTGAAATTCGGTTTTTATGATTATTCAAATATATCGAATCAAAGTTTGAAAGCGGTTTTTATTTGGGTAATCCAAAACTCAACCAAATAACCCGAATTTTATTTGGGTGGCCACATATATGGATCGGGTATTAAGTGATTTATTAATTTTTAAAAAATAGATTAAACCAAACCGAATAATCCTACTCTCCAAAATCCGACCGAATATACACCCCACTCATATGCTACATCATTTTGTACTGATATAGAACTAAGCAGTGATTTAGCGTTACGTAGTTATGAATAAACAAATAATAATCCCATGTTTTGAAATATGTATATGATATTTTTAGTTCCAAAAAGAGTCATTTTCATTCTACGGATGTGATTTGATTGGTCTTTAATATGAGTGCCACAATTACAAGCACAGTGGAGTGGAAGGGGAGTCGATGATCTGTGGCAGACATCCCCCATTATTTGATCCCATCCAAACGGAGAAAAAGCAAATGCTTGCCTGTTGGGTCAAGGATAGGAGTAGGATAAGACAATAAACCTGTCTGACATATAAACTCCGTATTGTTACATGTTCAAGCGAACTCTCTTTCATTTTTTAAATGGATGGAGATCCCTTCAAGTTAAAATGAAAATTCTCTCAAGTTATTTTTAACTTAAAGGATCAAATTGGAAAGATCTTGATCCTTAAATGAAAAACAAAGATCGATATCTCCCCAACTTAACCCAAATTAATACCTCAACTTGAGGAGATCCTCGCCATTTTTAAATATACTAAATACACTACAACAATAACCAACTTATCGTTTGTATACACTTATTCGATGCATTTTTTTAAAAATGCATACAATTTTGTTAAGCTATTCACATTTAGAAATGTATACAAATAAATTACATTAATAATTGCGAAAAAAGTTACAATTTCACATTTAAAACTGTAAAATATTTACACACTAATAAGTGTGTACAATACTAGATTTATACGCGCATTTTAATTTAAAAAATCATTTCTTTGTGAGTGACTTCTATGCACCGTAAAAATCATTTCTTCACGGGTGATTTCCAAACATGTGCGTGATAATCACTCACGAATAAATGATCTCCATACTTATAAGTTATTAGTACATAAAGTATAAAATGTATACACACTTATTAATGTTAACATATTTCTTTACACTTTAAATGTAAAACTTTTAAATTTGTACGTACCTATTCATGTAGACAGTTTGTACACATTTTTAAGTACAGATGATCCAATAAAATTTTATGTACTTTTCAAAATTCCGTAGAATAAAATGTGTAGAATTTACTAAATTGTTTTAATTATGCATGGATGTCTCAACTCAATCATTTGGACCGAGAAGATCATTGGTTTTTCACAAGCCAAACACTTATTATGGAAGGGAAGTGATATCCTCACAACACAAATTAGCCACCTGCAATAATCAATGTTTTACAGAGTTGTATATTGTGCAGTAGAATATAGAGTATTTAGTATGCACAATGAGAAACTTTGTTGTAACTGGCCTACATTTGAGTTGGTTTTTTTTTTTACAAAATTAAATATTATTATCATTGGAAAACAAAAAACCAAAAATTAATATAATTGAAAAATCACACTAAAATAAATACATGTGAAACCGAACCTAATTATAAAGTATGTATATTGTTTAATACTTTTATGTATTGTGAAATGATATCTTTTATTATCAAATTTGATATTTAAGTTTGTTCAAAGATGATAAATTAAAGTATTTACGATATTCCTAATATATAATTGTAAATGCTTTAATTAATCATCTTTAACCAAATTTAAATATCAAATTCAATAAGGAACATGGTAGCATGGTTGAATCAATGGTAAAGATCTTAACCTTTGGAGACAGAATTTATGGTTTCGATCCTCATTCCATGCAAATATTGGATGGCATTTTCTACTATTTAGGTAGACAACGAAAGTAGCCTCTCTACTTAGGTATAGGTAAGGTCTGGGTACATCTTAACCTCCCTCATACACTGTCGAGATATATTGACACTCAAAACCCGCAGAAGACGGCACTGAGCAGTTTCTTTCTTTAATATATGCTCATTGTTTGGTTATTATTAGTTATCTATAATCTAATACCACCTTATAAAGCATTACCCCCTTTCATTTTCTCAAAAAAGAACTTGATCTACCTAAATTACCCATATCTTTTATTCATTAATTTGAATATCATCACCTAATATACCTATAATATTGTAACGACAAGACTCGGTTTAAGAAAAGAATAAAAATTTTTTTGAAAATAATAAACCCCACTGCGCCGCAGTGGGAGGTTGCATACCCCACTGCGCCGCAGTTTGGGCAAAACACCAAATAAGTTCGAGGATTCCCATTGCGCCGCAGTGGGCACCTAGTTCAGGAAACCACAAACCCCATTTGACACTTAAATCAACCTACAACACACCCAACTCAACTCCAAACCTTCTTGCGTCATAATTCATATTCCAAATCATATACAACATCTTTACAACATGACTTAACATCCAAACACAATTCAAATTTACATCAACCATCAAATGGGTCACTTGCCCAAGTTGGCCATTTAAACAAAATGATCCTGTTTACTTTCAAAGTCATACAACCCAACCATAACCAAAATTCCAGAAATGTATCAAGTAATGAGTTAACCAAAAGGACATGTATTAAGAGCCAAAATGGTCATAAGGGATTATCTACCCAAATTACCCAAATTACCCAATTTGCCACCCTTCAAGATGGCTAAAACCTCCAACTTTAACTTCAACTTTCGATGATCTTCTGATGTGTCATATTTTATACCATTTCCCACGTGATTTTAGAACCAGTTATTCGTTATTTTTTAATATTTTTATCCAACTTTCGATGCTTTGAAGGTGTGTTAAGTGTTTTCAGGTTGGAAATTGATTAGACGAATGAATTGGTCGATTTTGATGAGTTATGGAAGAAATGGGAGAAGCATTCGGTTGAAATCAAGCGAAAGACGAAGAAAACGAAATCTGGAAGTTGTAACGGCCGTTAGTGTTGTAACGGGCGTTACATAGTGATTTTTGGTTTTGGTCTGTAACTGGCAGTTAGTCTCTTTTTTTTGTAACGGGCGTTACTACACTAACGGCCGTTAGTGATCTAGTACAAGTGTAACGTCAGTTAGCCCACTAACGGCCGTTACACGCGTATTTTGTATAAAGGTTCAGTTAGGGTTCTGCACTTGTGACGAATTTTTGGCATAATTTTTATAGTTTTCTCATAGCTTTAAAAACTTTGGAGCAAACAAGTGGTTAGGGTTCCACATCTTTTCAGCTTTGGATTGTAATCATCATTGCTACCGGATTATCTTCAATCATTTGGTATAATATGATTTCTTCTCTATTTGTTTGTTCTTGTGTTTTTAATATGAGTTGCTAAATCATTAGCACCCGCTTGGGTAGTAAGCATGTCATAGGGTCGAATTAATATTGCTTGTGAATGTTGGACAAGGTTTATATGTTTAATCGGAGATCCACATTTATTTGGATTTAAATATTGTTTTCAACTTTTATATTAATTGATTGATAATTGTAATTAGAAATTCGAGAGAAACCTATGTCATTGTCAATTGATTTATGAAATGGTTAATCGGTCTATAATTAACCTAAAATCATTGGAGTTCGGGAGAAATCAACAATAAAGATTAAAAACAATTAAATTCATTTTGAATGTGTAAACGCTTATGATAGAGGGATCTGATTAGGCGAATAAGCAGTTCGGGATAAAGCTTTCAAAAGATTAAATCATAAAATCAACTCAGGTATTTAATGCTTAACTGTTTAGAGTATAAATTAAGTGCGGGAGCAATAATTATGTTCTGAGCAGTTAAAGTTTCAAGTATAACGGGAGTTCATGTTGTCTACATTTTGAGTCGTTCAACAAATGCAAATAATTTTTAGACCCGATGATTGGCATGTGAGCTGATCCAAGTAGGTGTTCCTTTTAAAACGGTGTTAAGATTCAACCATCAAATATTCTTTTGCGATTAATCCTACGGGAATACTGACTTTTCTTACTAACTTTTGCAAAGTGGCAATTCGGCCACAAAACCCCCTTTTTAATCTGAATCACTTTACTGTAACAATTGCTTATTAAGTCCTTGTGTTTGACCTCGGTTTACCAAGTCAACTATACTGCATACGAACGGGTTCACTGCCCGCAAGTGTGTAGTAGTCAGTAGCTAGGTATTTCGTGTTTATAAATTTAAGACTAGAAAATACACATCAAGTTTTTGGCGCCGCTGCCGGGGACTTAGTTTAAGTAGTTGTTCAGTTTTGTGATTCGATCCTTCCTTGCATTCATTTGTGAGGAAGTTATTTGTTTTTAATCGATAGATTTTATTTTTGTTTTAGTTTTATTTTGTTAGTTTCTGGTGCTGGTTAACGGTATTTCTTGTGGTGAGTGTCCAAGTGCTTTGTAGTTGATGAACACAAGAGCCTCTGGTAGACCTTTGCTTAGTCCTCAATCTAATCCAGGGAAAGCCAGACGACGCTTACTTAGATCAAACAACACGGAGCCCTCAAACACCAAAAACATAGATTCAAACACCGAAAACCGTGATCACCTGGACGTAGATTTGGATCAATATTACTCAAAGAAAGGTTCAACGTCCGAGGTGCACTTAAGTCCTAAATTCTTCGAAGGTAGTGGGTTGTTCAAAACTGGTGATAGCTCAGAGGAAGAAGATAATCGGGATAAAACTCATCAACCGGATTTAACCGAGAATCCTAGAGAAAATCTTCAGGCAACTCAACCAGTCAGAGCTAGGAGAATGGGTGATCAAGAACCGGTAAACCCCAATAACCGTCTTTACGGTGACCGTAGGAGAAATGTCCCCACCAATAGGGGCACTCCTATTCGCCTTCCAACCACCGGAGTAAACTTTTCTCTTAAAGGAAGTCATTTGAAAAGTGTGGAGGAAGAGAAGTTTGATGGGGTAACTAATAATGATCCATATGGGCATTTAGAGAGGTTCGAGAAGATTTGTAGGTTTTATCACTATGGCGCGAACCAAGATAATAATGTGAAGCTTGAGCTTTTTCTGCTCACTTTATGTGGAGGAGCTAAGGCATGGTTAAAGGAGCAACCAGATGATCTGTATACAACTTGGGATGAGCTTCGTGTTGGGTTTATTGATGAGTTCTATTCTATAAGGACTCAGAGACAGTTGGAGAATAAGATCCGATTATTCACTCAAGATCCAGGGGAAGATGTAGTAGATGCTTGGAAACGATATAAGGAGATGATCAGGAATTGCCTAGGAAACAACCTGAACACAGAAGCAGTGGTTGAGATCTTCTATGATGGTTTGATAAAGAGAACTCGAAGGGAATTAGCTGGGGCATTTGGAGGTAGTTTGAACAATGTGACTCCGGCTGAAGGGTACAAAATCTTAGATGATATGGCCAAGGAGTTCTCTGATCGCGATGAGCTTGTAAGCAAGAGAACTAGTGGTAAGACTGTGGCGAAGTTGGAGAGTGGTGAAGAATCGAGCTTGGTTGCTGAAGTCAAAGCCCTCACAAAGCAGATGAACGAGAGGTTTGACAATCAAGATGTGAGATTCAAAAGCATTGAAAGGGATGTTAATGTGATTGCTGATGGGTGTGACTACTATGGGGACATGCATTACTCGGAGGATTTCCCGGATAAGCAGGCACAAGAAGTTAACTATGTCCAGAATCAACAAGAGAACTTCAATCAGAGTACCGGTTATCAAAATCGGTCATCAGGTACTTCTTTTCCTTTGTCCAATTTTAATGCTAATAATTTTGGTTTTAGTGGAAGCAGGTTTAGCAGGTTCAACAGTCAGCAGAATGCGAATGCTGAATTGAGAGATATCATGAAGGATTTGGTAGGTGCTCAGAAAGCTACCAATGAGAAGATGGCCTCCCAATGGGATGCTATGACTACTAGGTTGGATGGATTGGCAAATAAGCTTGAGCAAAGTTCGTAGAGTACTCAAGCAACATTTCAGGATATTGAGGCAAAGCTTGAAAGGTTAGGAACGTCGAATAGGCAGCCCGATACTTTACCGAGCAATACCCAACAGAATCCTAAGCCTCAGCAAAATAGCCAAGGATCAGGAGCCAAGTATAGCCGATGAAGCTGGTGATGATGAGCAAGTCAACGCAATCACAACAAGAGCAATACCCGAACGCTAGAAACGAGCAAGTCAACGCGATCACAACAAAAGCAGGTAACACTTATAATTCTGCAAATCCGCTGCCTAATGTTGTTACTCCTCTTGTGCAGGTTGAAGCCGATGAAGCTGGTGATGATGAGATTGAGATGCAACCGGAACCAGCCGTGAAGATACCGGCCGTTCCATCCAAGACTGTTGAGAAGACTCCTGTTGAGAAACCACCGGTTAAACCATATCAGCCAAAGATACCTTTTCCTCAACGATTGAGGAAAGCGAAGATCAAGGAAAATTTTAAAAATTTTGTTGATTTGATTCAAAATGTTAACATTATTGTTCCTTTAGTTGATAATCTTGCAGGTATGCCAAATTATGCAAAGTTTCTCAAAGATCTTGTTTCGGATAGGAAGAAGTTAGAAGAGGCAAAGACAACTGTACTGAGTGCCAAGGTGTCATCTATCATCAAGAATGAGATTCCTCCTAATTTAGAAGACCCAGGGAGTTTTCTTATCTCTTGTGCTTTTGGTGCTGTATTGTATAAGGCATTAGCCGATTTAGGGGCTAGCATAAATTTAATGCCTTATTCTTTGTACAAAGGATTGTCTTTAGGTGATTTGACCCTTACCCGCATGAGCATTAGGCTAGCGGATCGTTCATTCCAATATCCCATGGGGATAGCGGAAAATTTGCAAATTAGGGTAGGTCACATGATATTCCCGGTAGATTTTGTTGTTCTTGAAATGGAGGCGGATATTAATGTCCCTCTAATTCTTGGCCGACCGTTTCTCATGACCGTGGATGCTATCATCCGTGTTAAAGTAAGGAGATTTCCTTAGGGGTTGGCGATGACCGGGTTGTTTTTAATATTGATAGAGCTCTTAAGCATCCTTACTCATGTGATGAATCTTGTTTCAGGATTGATGTAGTCGAGGAAGAAGATGTTTTGGAAAAGGAGCTCATGGACTTTCTAGACATGGAGGGAGATGAAGCATTTCTAGCTTGTAGTGAAAAAGAACAAGAAATGGTTGGTGAAATGGTGCATGAGATCATGGCGTCGAGTGTTGATGAAACGCCACAGAAATATGAAACATTTGAAGAAATCACCGTTAATAATAGAAGATGAGTGCTAACTTTGGTAGAGAATCCTCCTACCGATTTAGAACTCAAGCCACTTCCGGACCATCTAGAGTATGCTTATCTTGAAGGTACATCTTTCTTGCCCGTTGTCATTTCCTCC
Organism: Erigeron canadensis; assembly: GCF_010389155.1. Lineage (NCBI taxonomy): Eukaryota > Viridiplantae > Streptophyta > Magnoliopsida > Asterales > Asteraceae > Erigeron > Erigeron canadensis. Next base: position 31,966,540 of record NC_057762.1, read on the forward strand.
TCACTTTTGGAGGATGAAAAATCTAGACTTATGACCGTCTTAAAGGCTCATAAAAAGGCCTTTGCATGGAAAATTTCTGATATTCCGGGTATAAGTCCAGAATTTTGTAAGCACACCATAAATTTTATTGATGATTTTAAAACGGTTGTGCAAAGACAACGTAGATTGAACCCGAACATGAAAGATGTGGTAAAAAAGGAGATAATAAAATTACTTGATGCGGGAATCATATTCCCCATTTCGGATAGTTCATGGGTAAGTCCAGTGCATTGTGTACCGAAAAATGGTGGGATGACCGTAGTTTTGAATGAAAAGAACGAATTGATTCCTACTAGAACTGTCACGGGGTGGAGGGTATGTATTGATTATCGGAAATTGAATGATGCAACCCGCAAAGATCACTTTCCCCTACCCTTTATTGATCAAATGCTCGAACGGTTAGCCGGAAACGAGTATTTTTGCTTTTTGGATGGGTTTTCCGGGTACTTCCAAATACCCATTGACCCCAAAGACCAAGAAAAGACCACGTTTACTTATCCCTATGGCACTTATGCTTATAGGAGGATGCCATTTGGTCTGTGCAATGCTTCCAGAACTTTTCAAAGACATGATCGAAACTTCCATGGAAGTTTTCATGGATGATTTTTCTGTTTTTGGTAGTTCGTTTGAGAGTTGTTTAGAAAGTCTTGATAAAATGCTTGAAAGATGTGAAAAGGCACATTTGGTTTTAAATTGGGAGAAATGTCATTTTATGGTAAAGGAAGGGATTGTGTTGGGACATAAAGTTTCTAAAGTAGGTCTAGAGGTTGATAAAGCAAAAATTGATGTTATCGCTAAATTACCTCCACCTATTAATGTCAAGTCGATTAGAAGCTTTTTGGGTCATGCCGGTTTTTATCGTAGGTTCATAAAGAATTTTTCAAAAATAACCCGGCCAATGACCAAGTTGTTAGAAAAAGATGTCCCGTTTGTGTTTGATGATGATTGTCTTAACGCATTTAACTTGTTAAAGAAAGAATTGATTAATGCACCAATTATGATTTCACCTGATTGGTCATTACCTTTTGAGTTAATGTGTGATGCTAGTGATTATGCCTTAGGGGCCGTTTTAGGCCAAAGGGAGGATAAACATTTCCGTTCCATTTCTTATGCTAGCAAGACTTTGAATCCGGCCAAACAAAATTACACTGTAACTGAGAAAGAGTTGTTGGTCGTTGTGTATGCTTTTGACAAATTTCGTCCCTACTTGTTTTCCAAACAAGATGCCAAACCCCATCTCATCCGTTGGGTTTTGCTTTTGCAAGAATTCGACATAGAGATCAAGGATAAAAAGGGGGCGGAAAATGTGGCGGCCGACCACTTGAGTAGGCTCGAAAACCTTCACCTTGAGGAGTTGCAAGAGCATGAGATTAATGATTATTTTCCTAATGAAGATTTGATGCAGGTATAAGGAGAAGAAGAACCGTGGTTTGCAGACATTGCTAATTATCTTTGTGCTAACGTTCTTCCTGAAGAAATGACATCTCAACAAAAGAAGAAATTCTTTCTGAGGTTAAGCATTATTTTTGGGAGGAACCATATTTGTTTAGAATGTGTGCAGATGGAATGATCAGGAGATGTGTTACTGGTGTTGAAACTCATGTGATTTTGGATGCATGCCACCATGGTCCTACTGGTGGTCATTATGGACCATCTGTGACGGGTAAGAAGGTATATGATGCAGGGTTCTATTGGCCCGCCATTTTCAGGGAAGCAAAGACTTTTGTAGAAGTTTGTGATGCATGTCAACGTCAAGGTAATATCACTAAGAGAGACGAAATGCCTCAACAAATGATACAAGTATGTGAGGTTTTTGATGTATGGGGGATTGACTTTATGGGTCCTTTTCCTCCGTCACATAAGTTTCTTTATATTTTGGTAGCCGTTGATTATGTGTCCAAGTGGGCCGAGGCTAAAGCCCTTCCGACTAATGATGCTAAAGTTGTAATTGATTTCTTAAAAAAGTTATTTAGTCGTTTTGGTGTACCAAAGGCCTTAATTAGTGATCGCGGGTCCCATTTCGCGAATCACCAGCTTGCTAAGGTTTTAATGAGGTATGGGGTCACCCATAGGTTCTCTACCTCTTATCACCCTCAAACAAGTGGCCAAGTGGAAAACACAAATAGGGCTTTGAAAAGGATCCTTGAAAAGACCGTGCATGATAACACAAAGATTTGGGCCAAGAGGCTTGATGATGCCTTGTGGGCGTTTCGAACCGCCTAGAAGACTCCAATTGGTACTACTCCTTATAAGCTTCTTTATGGAAAAACTTGTCATCTCCCGATTGAGATTGAACACAAAGCCTATTGGGCTTTGCAAAATTGTAATATGGATCTAATCTTGGCTGGTGAGAAAAGGTTTTTGCAGTTGCACGAGTTGGATGAAATGAGGTTGCGAGCTTATGACAATTCCATGCTATACAAGGAGCGTACAAAGGCTTGGCATGATAAGAAGATCAAGAGGAAGGAATTTAAAGCCGGTTACAAAGTACTTTTATTTCAATCAAAGTACAAAATCAAAGCACCAAAGCTCAAGTCGAGATGGATTGGACCATATGTGGTGAAGAGAAGTTATTCATCCGGATATGTGGAGTTGTATGGCAATGATGAGAGCTTTATTGTGAATGGACAACGCTTGAAGCATTATCATGAAGAAGATGAAGAAAATGCGGAGGTGTTCAAAATTGGCTTTTATGCCATCAACAGGTGAAAGTAAAAGGTGATCGAGTCAAGCTAAGGACTCGTTAATAAATTAAGCGCTTCTCGGGAGGCAACCCGAGTTTGTTTCATTTTAATTTTCATTTTATCTTGTCATTTTCTTTTCCTAATGTCGATAAAATCCATAAAAATTGAAAATTTCTAAAAAAAAGCCAAAAAGATTTTGTGTATTTTCTCTATTTTTTTCAATTATTTTTCAGTTTTTAATGTCTTTGTATCAAGAATTGCAGGTCCAAAGGTCATCATCTCGAGCGTTTAGGTATGTAATGTGCAAAGGTGAGTACAAGTGTCGTTAGTAAGTTGTCATTTCAGGTCCTGTCGTCCGTTAAGTGTCAGATGGTCGTTAAAGTTTAACTTTTCAAGAAGCGTGTAACTCTCGTTACCCACCTAACGGCCGTTAGGTGGGGATTTTGTTTTCCTGCTGTAACCGCCAGTTAGGGCTGTAACGCCCATTAGGGTCTTTTGTTTTTGTAACGGCCGTTATCTGACAGACCCCCGTTAAGCTACATGTTGTTTTGTAACGCCCGTTACTCTAGTAACGGCCGTTAGGAGGGTGGTTTGTGATTTCCCCTGTAACCCCCGTTAGCCGGATAACTCCCGTTATACGCCACGTTGTTTTGTAACGCCCATTACCCCTATAACGGCCGTTACACGCGAGTGGATAGGATAGATAGGGTCGATTATTGTCAGGAAAATCTCAAAAAAATCTAATCTATCACACACACACGATCAACAGCAGGAAGAAAAAAAAAATCTAATCTATCAAAGAGAGGGGAATTCTTGCTTTGATTCTTTGTCTTCTTTTTCTCTTATTAATCTCCAAATTCTTTGTTCAATCATCAAATTTTTCAGGTTTGATTCTTCAATCTTTTCTTTTAATTTTCGTTTTTATTATTGAAGATAATAACTGTTCATGAAAATATTGTGTGTGTAGTGTTTATGTTTAATGGGTATGGTTATTTTATCAATGATATATTTGTTAGCCATAGTCATTAATTTTATGATTAAGATTATTGTTAAGGTTATTGTTTGTTCTTCCCCATGATTTTGTTTAAGTGTGGGGGAAGATTAAAGTTTGTTGAACTAAGAATCATGGATGATGTTTGTTAATAGTCACTTAAATTGATCTTGTCGTAATTAGAGTTTAATTTTTCTTTAAGTAGAGGATGAACTTCAATGTGATGATTTCTAGGATTATTTAACAAAGATGAGTTTTGAGACTTTGAAAGGATAATGATGATGGGATTATTTGTATGATAAATCACTTAAATTGATTTTGTCGAAATTAAGGTTTTTGTTCTATTATTTAGAGAAAGATTTTAATTAGATGATTTCTGTGATTTAATTCTTGGAATACGTTTTTGTGGACTTGAAAGTAATCACTTTGTTTTGTAGCCTTATATATGTTTATGCTTGGTTTTGTAGATGGCTACCAAGAGACAGTGTGATATGCAGAGGGCTGCTGCTGCAGCTGAAGCTTCAGCTTCAAGAGCTCGACAACCGGAAGCTCGAGCCCCCGTCATCCGTACTCCCGATGAGGTACCAGCAAAGTACCAACCTAAGATTACCTTAGATGTGGTAAGGCGTAAGCCTATGATTGCTAATCGGAGGTTAGATTTTGATAACCTATGGGAGTTAGGGATAAATGTTGAAGAATTGAACGGATTGTTGACACCCCCTTGGAGGGCCTTGTTCTCCATTAACACTAACATCTGGAGACATTTGTGCAATTAATTCTTTAGTTCGTTTAGATTGAATACTGACGAAGGTAGTTGTAAGAAAACGGTTATGACATTCCATTTAGGAGGTCAAATTCATTGTATGTCTTATCAAGAGTTTGGGGTCCATTTGGGTTTTTATAGTGAAGAGGATGTTCAGAGGGTGGCTTTTACTAAAGGAATTGTTCAATGGCCTGCATCTATGACTGCAGCTAGGTTTTGGGAGGAGGAAGATTTGAGTGACCAAGAATTCCATTATAATGTCAAACAATCTGCTGTTAGAAACCCGGTGTATAAGTTGCTCTTGAGAATGATAGCCGAAACCATTTCTAATAGACATAGTAGTTCAAATAATGCTACTAGTACCGATCTATTTTTCTTGTATTGCATGGTTCGGAAGGTCTCTTGTAACTTAGCTAGGGCCGTCGCTTTATATTTGTATGAAAAGGGGCATGGTAAAGCTAAGGGTCATGTAGCCGGTGGTTTCCTTGTTTGTCATTTGGCAAGGGGGATGGGATTGGTCCAGACTGATCAATTTGCTCTTTTACCGGGCTTTCAAGCTTATTGTCGCAGTGGGGTGCTTGATAGGGTGACAATGATTAGGATGGGTATGGTTAGCCAGAATGAGGACTCGGAGGATGAAGGAGAGGATATGGATGCTGAGGATAATGAGGATGAGATGGATGAGGAGCAGGATACTGGTGTTGGTGCTTCTGTGCCTACTAGAGGTGCTACCTCTAGCTCACATGCTTTTGATTTTTCAGGTTTAGGGCAGCGTGTGGACTAGATTTTTCATGGGATTACTGGAATTAACGACCGGTTGGACCGCCAGGATGATTGGTCGTGATTTGTTGGTAGTCAGGTTAACCGAATGGCGTATCAGCAGGAGTACTTCCAGCCATATATGCAGAGTTGGATTGCTTCCGGGTCTCCTCCACAGGTTCCTTCTGTGCCTTTGCAGGTGCCTCCCAAGCAGTTCCCTCCTCAGCAGTCGTTTATGCCACCGTCGATTTATCCCATCAGCCAGAATGCTTTTGATCACTACTATCCCCAGTACGGTCAGGCGGCTCCATCTGATGCAGGTACCAGTAGTTCACAACCGCCTCCCTATAGTGGTGATAGGTACTCTGGTAATGCCTTTGATTTCTATGGTATATTTGGGGAGAGACGTGATGGTGACGGTGATGGCGCTCCTTCAGCTTTTCCTCCTTCTGAGTTTTGATTATTGATGGTTTTGGTTATTACTATTGGAACATTTTTACATTTTCAGTTTATCTTTTGATGTGTGTTTAATTGTTTGTAACCACCTTAGTGAGGTGATGAGACTAGTTTCCTTCCCTTTCATGTTGGTTTGATTGAGTAGAATTCTACATTGCAGGGCTTATATTTATGTATACGTTAACATTTTATTATGTGTTCATGGTGATAGCACGTTGATTGTCATATGCATATGCTGGTAGTAAGTTCAGCGCTCATGTTTCTTGTTGGCATCATTCACGCATGGAACACCTTTCATACCCGGCAAGTTTTTCTTATTCTTTATTTTTGCTTCTTAGTTTACTTTTCCCTATTTCCCTTAGATTGACTTAGTTTATTGGACATTGAGGACATTGTCCAACTTAAGTGTGGGGGGGATGGTAAATAGGAAAAAGTCGGGTATTTTTGAGGAATTTTGAAACTTTTGTTTGGTTGTCCTTGTAGTTAATTGCTTTTGTCACCTAATTATACATATAATTGAGCAATGTAACTACACCCTTGGCAAAAATTTTAATATGTGGAATGTGTTTTGACTGATTAACGTGGCATCCCTTCTGGATTAATAACATTACTAGCATGCTTATAGCACCAAAACACCAAAATTGTGAGATATTATTGATTCATTGCTAGATATGATAGGTTTTACGGTTTTGGAACTATTAGCCTTGTAAATTTGTCCCTCTCATAGGCTTTTGGATTTATTCGGAAGTAAGGCTCTCTTTTAGAGCTCTGAACTATGATGTGCAAGTTTGAGGTTGGTTTTCCATTTCTGGAATATTGCATTTGCTATGAGTGTGCTGGTGACTGCGTTGATTCTAGAACTTGTCATTATTGATCGTTCCGTTATTTTGCTATATGATGAAGAGGCAAATCTAGATTAATACCTTTATTCTTTGTTCATTTACCTTTTGTTTCGTAAAAATCTGTTATGTGCATGTTTTGTGATGTGCTTAGTAGCTAACTACACTGGTTAGTGAACCACCTGTTGGAAACCCGTATGTTGCACTCACTTTTAGTGCAAGAAAAAAAATATAAAACATGTTGTCACTAGCCTGTTCTTTGCTAAATCTACCTAAAATATAAACCTTTCCTCGCCATACCGATAGTCGAAATCCTGGTGGGTCATTGGTTGCCTTTGCTAGATTGGATGGTTTGGGTTTTGCCTTATTATGTCGGATCGGGATATTCTCATCATTTGGGGGTAGTTTGATTTCGTCATGGTTCTTGGATAAAGTCTAAATTGTTCATCTTAGCATCTTTTGTGATGATTTGTCACTATTTCTTAAATTATGTAAGAGAATACCAATTAGTCAGAGTAAAAGTAGCTCACACAAAAAAAAAAAAAATTTGAAAAAATTGAGCTTGGGCTGTCAGTTGGTATTTCTCCTTTTTGTCAAATCATTTTATGTAAGTTGGTCGTCATTATAACCAACAAAGTGTGCTGAAGTTTAATACGTATATGGTTAGAATGTTTGAAGTTGGCAAGTTGTTTGAAGTCAACAATGGTTAGATTTGGTTGATAAGTTGTTTGATGGAGAACTTTGTGGGATGTGGACCGTCGGCAACTAATGACATGGGTTTGTTTGGACTAGACTATATGTGAAAATTTGTTAAGTGTTGTGTTAGTTCTTTGTTAACACAAATTGTTTTCCCAAATTCCTTTGCCTTGTTTAAATGCCCTGTTTAGCCTTAAAATGTTACCTCCCTTAAAGTCCTCTTCTGATAGACGTTATAGGGCGCATGCGCCTTGGCGACTTAGGAACGATCCTTGTACAAGCCTATGGTTAAAAGATTATGCACATTGAGTGATTATTCAAATATTCAACCCCAGGAGTAAGTTAGTTGGAGTAGGATAGGCGATTTGTCACTTATTCGTTTCATTTGTGCTTAGTCGTGTTATTAAGGCTTGTGTATCGGTCAAATATTGTCAAACATTCTGGTTTTCATTTAAGATTAAAACTGCCTAACCATTTACTCTCATTCTTGATTGTGGTTGAGTTTCTTTTTGATTACTGAAATGTGGTTCCATGATGTGCCAAGGAGTTTTATTATTTTTCAATTTGGATTTCCTTGAGGACAAGCAAAGCTCAAGTGTGGGGGGATTTGATGTGTCATATTTTATACCATTTCCCACGTGATTTTAGAACCAGTTATTCGTTATTTTTTAATATTTTTATCCAACTTTCGATGCTTTGAAGGTGTGTTAAGTGTTTTCAGGTTGGAAATTGATTAGACGAATGAATTGGTCGATTTTGATGAGTTATGGAAGAAATGGGAGAAGCATTCGGTTGAAATCAAGCGAAAGACGAAGAAAACGAAATCTGGAAGTTGTAACGGCCGTTAGTGTTGTAACGGGCGTTACATAGTGATTTTTGGTTTTGGTCTGTAACTGGCAGTTAGTCTCCTTTTTTTTGTAACGGGCGTTACTACACTAACGGCCGTTAGTGATCTAGTACAAGTGTAACGGCAGTTAGCCCACTAACGGCCGTTACACGCGTATTTTGTATAAAGGTTCAGTTAGGGTTCTGCACTTGTGACGAATTTTTGGCATAATTTTTATAGTTTTCTCATAGCTTTAAAAACTTTGGAGCAAACAAGTGGTTAGGGTTTCACATCTTTTCAGCTTTGGATTGTAATCATCATTGCTACCGGATTATCTTCAATCATTTGGTATAATATGATTTCTTCTCTATTTGTTTGTTCTTGTGTTTTTAATATGAGTTGCTAAATCATTAGCACCCGCTTGGGTAGTAAGCATGTCATAGGGTCGAATTAATATTGCTTGTGAATGTTGGACAAGGTTTATATGTTTAATCGGAGATCCACATTTATTTGGATTTAAATATTGTTTTCAACTTTTATATTAATTGATTGATAATTGTAATTAGAAATTCGAGAGAAACCTATGTCATTGTCAATTGATTTATGAAATGGTTAATCGGTCTATAATTAACCTAAAATCGTTGGAGTTCGGGAGAAATCAACGATAAAGATTAAAAACAATTAAATGACAGGCTCAGTGACAATACGGGTTTGACCGTGACAACCATCGCATCTCCTGAATTGACAGTGCGAACCTAACAAGCTCTTAGCGAGCCTAAGGTGGCAATGGTTGTCCTAGAGTGAGATAGACGTTTCTCATGAGCTCTAGAAGGATAATTAAGTAGCAAGTGAGATTGGCTCACTTGTTTTGTATGCTCGATATGGATGAAAATCATTTACTATGCATGAGATTGATGTAATAATATGAGAGGGATGTTATATATAAGAGAGTATGAGAGATTTGATGATATATGAATGTATATCATAAAATGAATATGATTCATTTATTTGTGGTTCACCTCCTATTGTCTCATGCATTAGAGAAAGAGAAATTTTTTGTGGTGAAATGTAATTCACTTGTTGTATTATCCATGAGAGAAAACATGGCAATATATATAAAATCACATGTATGTATGTATGTGGAAGTCCATGTGATTCACTTATGAGGTAATATTTATAGGCTAAAAATGTAAGTAGGTATTTATCCGATAACAACTGTCACCCACTCATTTGTAACAATATAATGTATATGTAAATAAGATGGGTCAAAGGGGCTCTTGCTATGCCTCTAAGCCTTAATAACATGTATGTAATCACATACGTGATCAGAATGTGTAAACGCTTATGATAGAGGGATCTGATTAGGCGAATAAGCAGTTCAGGAGAAAGCTTTCAAAAGATTAAATCATAAAATCAACTCAGGTATTTAATGCTTAACTGTTTAGAGTATAAATTAAGTGCGGGAGCAATAATTATGTTTTGAGCAGTTAAAGTTTCAAGTATAACGGGAGTTCATGTTGTCTACATTTTGAGTCGTTCAACAAATGCAAGTAATTTTTAGACCCGATGATTGGCATGTGAGCTGATCCAAGTAGGTGTTCCTTTTAAAACGGTGTTAAGATTCAACCATCAAATATTCTTTTGCGATTAATCCTACGAGATTACTGACTTTTCTTACTAACTTTTGCAACGTGGCAATTCGGTCACAAAACCCCCCTTTTAATCTGAATCACTTTATTGTAACATTTGCTTAATAAGTCCTTGTGTTCGATCTCGGTTTACCAAGTCAACTATATTGCATACGAACGGGTTCACTGCCCGCAAGTGTGTAGTAGTCAGTAGCTAGGTATTTCGTGTTTATAAATTTAAGACTAGAAAATACATATCATCTTCACCGCCTATACATAATACAACAATTATATATCTATGAGTTCCATAAATTCAACTCTTTCACAAGCATCTACTTGAATTCATCATAAACTCTATCATTATGGTGTTTGGCTTCATTAAGCATTCCCACAAAAATCCATATTCAAGTTCATAATATAATTCTAGCCAAACACCAAAAAACATAAGGTTTATTACTATGGGGTTTCATTATAAAACTCAAATGCATTGACCCGATACTTTTTCTAATAACTCCATTAGGGTTCTTCATCAAAATCCCAAAATATCCAAATTCCCCAATTTTACTACCCAAGAACCCTAATTTTAAAATCAAGAACCTTAAAATTTGTAATTAAATAATTTGGAGAAACCTTACCTCAAAGGATAACAACACAATTGAAATTTCCAGATTTTCTTCCTTTTTTTCTTGATAATTTCGGCCCCTCACTATCCACCACTAGCACTCACTTTGCTTATTATTTGACTGGATTGATTAATTTGTTATAGGAGGGTGAATTGCATGTAATCCTTTGATGGATTAGAAGGAAATGGAAAATTTGAGAGGATTTGAGAAAGGAAGGATTTGGAGCGGGAGAAGATAGTGAAGTTATGAATCATCAACACAAAATGGTTGGACATCTTACACACTTGCCACGATTTTATTTAATTTTAGTGGGTATTATACCCGCTAGACACTAAAGTTTCAACTAAATTAACCCCTTATCTCAAAACAAAATATTAGGAAATTAATTTAATGTCAAAACTATAAAAAAGGTTAATTATTTATTACCTTATAATATTGGGGTGTTACAAATACTCTTAAATCTCAACCTGTTTTATTTCTTCTCTCTTCTCTATAGATCATTTTATTTTTCTACTTCATTCAAAATCTTTTATCTCAAAAATCGTATATCGATAAATTATAAAAATTGTAAAAATTATATGGATGCTCTTAAAATTTCATACTCTTTAATAGAGATGTCATTCGATATATTTTCGACGAATTTTTAAAACCGAGGGTGGAGCCCATACGGCTGAGGGCGGAGCCTGTTAGGTAGATCACTCCCATCACCGATCACCCTTATGATCAATCACCTCCTATAACCAATCACACTTTATGACCTATCACCCCATCATCTCACCGCCGCACCGCGCGAGCATTTGGCTAGTATTATATAATAGAGGAATCCTTTTTTTCAATTCTTAATTAAGGAATTGAAGCGCCTAAAATACCCTGCTTTGTTCATTGATTTAAACATCTCTACCTAATATACCCTTAATGAAATAATTTTCAACATAAATCCCTCAATCATGATAATAACTACACTATCTCCTTTTACATCAATTACTTTTACATTAATCACCATTGCCGCCCCACCACCCGTCACCGCCGCCATCACCACCACCCCACGTCATTATCATTATCATCGTCACAGTGTGCGAGCATATAACTCATTATGATAAAAAAGCAACACCATTAGAGATGACTTGACATTGGTTAGCTATAAATTCATTCATTATATTCATAGCAAGTTAAGGTAAAAAATTTTGGAATGTAAGTTCATAGATTAATCATTGACACATGTCTACTTAAGATTTTCAAAAATAATGTAGGTATTAAAAAAATTTACCCGTAAAAAAAAACTTGATTTTAGCAATAAAATCTATAGGTAACTTTCTAATATCATCTACCAAAATATATATATATATATATATAAAATAAGGTGATAAATTCATTTTTTAAAAAATAAAAAACCCTATATGAATTTCATCTTTGATTTAAAACTATTAGATCAGATTTAATTTTTTAATTTTTTATTAATGACAGTATTCATACTTATACTTTATATAATTTATTAAAATATACCCTCTGAATTATTATAATATACAATAAATTAAATATAAATAATATAATAATAATAATAATCATACATACTGTGATTAAATTATTACTGAACTCCTTCGGTTGTTTAACTTTATCTACTATAATTAAATTAAGGTTGTCATGGTATTACAACATTCAACATTGTCAAAATTATACTATTTATTGGTTTTTAATTAACGATATAGTAATTCATTTTTTGTTAATTTTAGTTTTGTTTACACTTTTGAAATATCAATTTAGTTTTTAATTATAATAAGTATATAATCTATCTATCAATATAGGGGAATGGAAATATGTGGTTGTTATGATCTAAGCGGTATAGAACCCCTCAGATGTTAATTTTTTAATCATAAAAAACATAAGGAGCTAATAAATTATTCATTATACAACAAATATTAAAAAATTTATATGTAAAGAGATATATATCTAAATTGCTTGTATGATAGTTACATATTCACTTTTCTCATATATTATAGAAATTGAAGACTTCGATTCTAATATTTTTTTAAACGACATTTTATTCTACTCTTACTCATAAATTACACTATTAATCCACTCTCACAAATGTGAGAAGCGAGATTTGGACCCAGATGAATTCTCCAATGGTTAATAATCTTACCAATGGGCCACCACACCCCATTGGCTTTAACATTGTAAAAGAATGTAATCCAAGGTTTCATGTTCAATAATAGTTTTAAAAGGTGAAAAAGTTATTATTTCATATAATAACATTATGTTATGGTCATAAACATTATATACAATTTTAATCATATACAATTTTAATCATTGGACTAATTTTTCAATTTGGTTTTATAAGGTTTTATCTTTTTCATATCACTCCAAAAAAAAATCTACTGTAAATCGTGTTTATAAATCAAGTCGGATGTATCGGTGTAATGCACCGAATAGATGGTTTTAAACATATGTTTTTTCAGTTGATAAAACTAAATCTAAATAAATATTAAATTAGAAACCAAAAAATCTGACTGCTTTTATATATAATATTATAACATTCCATACAAATATTTTATTTGCTAAATAATTAATTAGAAAATTGTATTTTATTATATATAAAGATTAAAAAAATATATATTTACATAGTGGTGATCGCGACAATTTATAGTTTTAGGAAAACAATGTAACAAACGATGGCCTATTTTATATTATATTTGTTTTGTTTATTTGGATTAGCACACATTGTAACAATTTTTTTCTTAGACTATGTAGCAAATTCACCTAAGTTATTTGACGTAATTTTCTCTTAATTCGGTGTCTTGCCAGAATATTTAGTAACAAATTCAACCGTTTCAACCGAAGTTATTTAAGATTGATACCTTGTCATTATAACATCTCTTATTTATGTTTGTCAAAATATTGATTTGTCACATATTAACATTTTTGTAGATTTATATGTATTCCTCGCGTATTACGCGGGAAAATAAATATTAGACAATATTAATACTTATATTAACATTTTAGTAGATTTATATGTATAACCACTAGATTAAATTTAATTATTTCATCTTTATCAAATGACAATATTAATACTTGTATTTTTAATGATTAGACAATGTATATACCTTTTAAATAAATATTAATAACAAAAAGTTTCAAACTGTAAATTAGTGGTGGAAAGAAAAAAAGTGTAAATTATAATTTTCAAACATACCCTTCTTAATTATATAATATGAGAAGGGATTATTTGAGAACCCTAAAAAAAAGAACTCAAGAACACATCTCCACCATTGGATGAAAAAATGGATGAACTAGATTAAAAACAAAAACTCATTACAACACTATAGGGGTATTTGTGTCACTCTCTTTATTTTTTTTCTCTCTTACTTTATTAAATTAATATAATTTTATCTAATTCACTAAAAAACTTTTATCTCACAAACCGTAAATCGTTAAACGAAAAGAAGAGCATGGGTAGTCTTAGAATTTCGTCCTCTTTCATTAGAGATGCAATTCGACATACTTTGGACGACTTTTTAAGTTTTGTTTTTTTTTTCATCACGTTCATCTTACACATGTGTAAATTATTATCCTTTGATGTTTACACATGTGTAGGATGAACCTTTTAGTGTTTTCCACTTGTCCTACACATGTGTAAGATGAATGAACATATGTACACAACAATGAAGGTTAAGGGCGAAGCCCGTCAATCCATGACCGAGCCATGGTAGCCAAGGGCAGAGCCCGTCAGTCCATGGCGGAGCCATAGCGGCTAAGGGCGGAGCCCGTTAGGTAGATCACCCATCACCGGTCACCCTCTATGACCTATCACCCTATGACTTATCACTCTCAATGACCTATCACCCCCACTAGCTTTGGTTTATGAATATCCTTAAGGGCGAAACCCGTTCCGAATCATAATTTTTGTTCAACATACACATATGTATGTGTAGGATGAATCTACACATGTGTAGGTTGAACCTTTTAGTGGTTTTTATTTATCCCTACACATGTGTATGATGAACGGGATGGGGAAAAAAACGAAATTTAAAAAGTATTCAAAAGTATATCGAATTGCATCTCGAATGAAAGAGGACGAAATTTCAAGACTACCCATGCTTTTTTTTCGTCTAACGATGTACGGTTTGTGAGATAAAAGTTTTTTAATGAATTCGATATTTTTATTAATTTAATAAGAAGAGAGAGAAAGAGAGAGATGTTGACTTTTTCATAATGACAATCATAACCTTCTTGATCTCGATGAATGGAGGCTGAGATTGGTTCTCGCGTTCTTTTTTTGTTAATAGTTATCAAAATAACTCACCCCTATATAATATACCATAAATAAAAAATATATATACGTTTTAAATAAATATTAATGTTGAAAAATGTAAATTAGTGGTGGAAAGCAAAAAAATATAAATTATAAATTACAAATATACCCTTCTTAATTATTATAATGTATCATAAATATATGATAATATGTAAATCTTTCAAGTTTCAATGACAAAAATAATGCACGAGTTATCCTACACATTTTGTATAATTATAAAAGACTAATAAATCAAATTTGTATATAAATCCATGTATTGAAAAACTAAATTAGACAAAATTCTCCAAATCCCAATCATTTATTACATTTTTTTATTACGGTATTTTTTCACTTAGGTTATTTTTATATAATATATATTAGATTAACATGACTTTCAAAAGAGACAAATATTTCAAAAAAAACTTATGTACTTAATTTATGTGAGGTGAATTTAACTTTTATTACTTTGTAATAGTATTTTTTTTAAACGACATACTACTCTATCGCTATCTTTAAATTATACAAAAATTTGATATGGAACACAAAATCTCAAAAAACTTTCAATAATCTACGCTGTAAATTTGAAAAGTGGATTCGAACGTAGGTCGGTTCTTTCAAAGCCAAAGATCTTACCAACAAAAGTTTGTATATATATATACACACGCACAAATTAGGAGATAATACATTTTTCCATCGTTTTGTTATTATCATTTTATTATTATATTAAATAAATATGTTTTAATTATATTAAATTCTACATTATTGTCATACAAATATATAACAAACAAATCTCACAAATCATATATAATAAAACCATTTCCAAATAATAATATTGTCATTATTCAATAAATAGTATTTATTATTATTTTTAGACTATTATTATATAAAAATATAACAAGCATATTTACTAACCATAATAATCTCATCATATTTAAACATGTTTAATTTTTAATTAATAATTATGTGATTATAAAAACTTAATATGTTTATCTCGCGTAATCGCCGGATATTAATCTAGTTTTCAATATAAAAGAAGTAAATAACCAACAACGTTTGTCAATTAGTGTAATCTTCTTTACAACGTGTATTCATAAGACATCACAAGTTTTTGATTGCTTTATTCGGTGACCATTCGGATAAAACCACGTGAGAAAGGCAATAATGTTTTGTTAAGGGAGCATTTATGATTTACTCCGGCACCATGGCTTGGTTTAATCCGTCCCGAGGAATTGCAAACAAGAACGACCAAGATCATCTCCAACGGCAACACTATTGCCGGTGTAAATCCTTTTTGTAGGCTTCTACTTGACTGATTCGAAAATCAACATAAAACAACCTGGCTATATGGATGTGCGTGGTCCGGTTTGGCCGGTTTTTGCTAAAAATCTCAACCAAACCAATGTAAACGGTTTAACATTTTCTCAAACCAATCCGTCCAAATTGTTTTGCCAAACCAAACCAACCAAAACCAATTAACCGGTTTGGTTTGGTCCGGTTAAACGGTTATCATACTTTAGACGTTTATATCTAAAATCTTTTAATAATACCAAATGGCAAAAGTTTCATTCATAGTTAAAATGAAACACAAAGTATTCTGGAAAATATAAATCATACTAATATTAATTAGCTTGGTGATTTAGGGATCGTTTCTTTGAAAATTTTAAATCTAGAATTTGAATATGTTCAAATTTTTACCAGTTAATAGTTTGTTATTTATAATTTATAACATTGAATATTAATATATGCATGTATATATATATATATATATAAATGGTCCGGTTTGGTTAAACCGGTTTGATAAAATTCTAAAACCACGGACCAAAACATAAGAGCGGTTTATTAAAAAGGCAAACCGACGGTTTAAGTTTTTGATTTTAAACCGACCAATCCCTCCAATTACTTTGGTTTAAACGGTTTAGCCGGTTTAGACCAAACCATGCACATCCCTACCTGGGTATATAGTTGCGAACCATGCCATGGGACAATTTGTTATCATCCGTACTAGGGGTGATCAAAATACGTGCCAACCCGTCAAACCCGTTTAACCGGCCCGAAGAAAACCGAGCCCGACCCAACCCGTTAAGTATATGGTCCGGTCCACGGGCCTATATTTTATGAAATCTCTGGTTACGGGCCGGGCCGAGCTAACCCGGGAAAAAACCCGAGAACCCGCCAACCCGGCCAACATTGACATTACATTGTTATATGACTCATGTAAACTCACGTAAATATATATTATATATTATAATAATATTTTCCTAGTATTTTTATATATTTATATATGTAATTCAGTATTTGATTTGGTTTTCAATTCCATTTAACAAAGTTTTTTTTTAATCTAAAATCATGTTAATAATGTAATTAGGAATTCTCACATAATTTTTTAATGTTGTTGTTAATAGTTAAAGCACAACCGAAACGAGAATCATAATGAGATATTGTATTGTAGTCAAACCATTATTACGAAAACCATAACAACACTTAAAAAACCATGAGATATTTGTTGTTATCCGAGTTACGGGTTGGCCTGCAAAAACCTGAGCCCGCATGCTAACCCGAACCGGACCGACCCAATGAAACATGGGCCGGTCCTCGGTCCACATATTTTGTATTTTTCGGATCACGGGTCGGGCCGGGTTGAGGCTGGGTCGGGCCTGGTTGAGCCCATGATCACCCCTAATCCGTACATCAACTTTTTTTAGCTGATCAAATGTGTTATTAAAAAGAAAACCTTAATTGCAAAATGTATAAGTTTGAACCATTGGATAAAACTCAACTTTTAATTAGAGTATTTAGATTAAAAGGATGATTTCATAGCTTTTATAACTTTTTTAAATTTGATTTTAATTTAATAAATTCAAATATGATCAATGATTATATAAATGATTTTTTTTCAATTTGTAATTATAGAAAGTAATTAATCTAATGCTATAACTATGAAAAGCACTTTTTATATTTTATATTATTTTTTAAAAATCACTTTCTTGATTTTCTTATTGTAAATATATCAAACTATGACTTTTTATATCTTTTTATCATATAACGTAATAAATATTGTTTACAGTTATAACTTTTATAATTATTTAATTTTATATCGTTAATATCTTTGGATATTTAAATAAAAGATAAAAAATTATAAAAATGACAGCATCATCATTTTTCAAACATCTTTTATATATGTTTGTTAAACTAATAAAATGGTGCAAATATTAAATAAAGTAAATGATATATATTTTTGTTTCGGTTGTGTTGGTACATTTTTTTTCATATGAATCCAAACTGAATCTATCATAACTTTTGGTTTTTGGAAAATTAAAACAAAAAATCATTGGTTTTTTCGGTTCGAATTATTCAATTATCATGTTTTTTTGGTCGGTTTTTCTTCACCCTTAATACTTAGCTTCCATATATGAATTTCAATATATTAATAGTTATTATTAAATTTTTTTGTTTCATGAAAACTCTTAGATGCAAATAAAACTATTAACAAACAAGTAAATATAATTGCAAATTTTAAAAACTTACGATCTTTTAAATCTTACACCATTTATAATGATGCATTAAATTTGAAGTCCCTATTTTTTTTTTTTTTACATATGAAAATTAGGTATATGGACAATTGATTACTAAAATCTCTTTTTTTTTTACACCATGCTAAAATTTTATATATATATATATATATACTTAAACTCATGTAATTATAAATATGATATTATTGTTTTTCGACACTTTTTATTTACAATTTGTCAATATACGATATTATGAAATATTTAATATTTTATTAATTATATATGTTTACTCGCGTATTATGCATCATATAATCTAATACAGTATCTAAAACACATTTGATGGTATATTGTTTGAAAAAAAATAGTATATATCATCACCGTTAAAAGGGCCATTGAAGACATCATATTTGTGCAACTATTGATAAAGCAAAAAAGTAAAAGATTTTAAGAATCAATGCTTTGAATGTTGACGGATGGAATATTGCACGAAAACTTCATTCATGGCTGTGGTTGGAGCATCACTTCCATGAACATTAAGTGTGTGTGTTCTGTTTTTGAGTTACTCTCCAAAATAGTAGTGAGATGATGGAACTTTTCTATTCATTACGAGACTAATTGCATTACATACTTTCTGGAGATGCTTCTTTAGCTTCACTAGTTCACTTTGTATCTTCAATATGTTTAGTCAACTCAATTGCTATTAATTTTGACCTTAGTCAACTCATTTGCTATTAATTTTGACATTTTGAAATTTGTAGTTCGCGGAAGCAGAACTTTGACATGATGTGGGGAAGGATGTGATCTCCAAACTAGTTTCTTCCTTTGAACCACTTGAGTGTAGAAAACTTTGATAGATAAGCTATGTGATTCTTGTGTATGTTTTGGACGGGTAATGAGCTAATTTATAAAGTAGTGGAGCTAATTTTAATTATATGTCAATCACAATTAACAGTGGATAGAGATTCTCTAAAGTTCAATTAACTTAACTATACTACTGATAAATGGAAGTGGATTGGTGGATCAGGCAACACATTCTCAGTTAAAGAGGCGAAAAGATTCTTGACCAGTGACCAAGCTTACAACAACAGGTATGTGTTTTCTTGGTCTAAGTGGGTCCTTAAAAAATGCAATTTGTTCCTGTGGAGGGCGACTATGGATCAAATTCATACTCTCAAAGCTCTATATAAAGAGAAGGAATTGTTCATTTGGTGATGTCTCATGTGCAACAATAGGGAAGAATCTATTGACCATCTGTTATGTGGGTGTTTGATTGCAAATGGGTTCTGGGAGAAAATTACAAGCTGGTGCAAGGGCAGGCTACTTTACGTCTTTTCTCTCAAAGACTTGGTAGAGATCCACGAACACTTGGGATTGCACAAAATGGAATAGAAGACAAACAAAGGTATGGTTATTGTAGCGTGTTGGTGCATTTGGAAGGCTAGAAACGAAGCAAGATTCAACAACGGCTAAGTGTGCTTAGAGAAGGTTTGGCACGATACCTTGTCCCTCGGGTATTTATGGTACAAGTGTAGAGGGAAACATCACTCCGTTTCTTGGAAGGATTGGTGTAAATTCATTGTATAATCTATATCTATACTTCTATATATATTATATAAAAATTATAACCTATGTTGAAAGTTTATAAAAATGGGACATGCGAATTAACCAAAATACCTTTAATGAATTAAATCATCATCAACCTTTAATATTAAATTACACCATTAGTCAATTATATTATAAAATATCTCTTCTAACCCTCTGTAAATCAGATACCTTTACCTACACCAATTGATGCCGCCACCACCATCACTATCTGTCACCACCATCACACCACCGTTATCATCAGCTCGCCGCCGCATTGCGCGGGTACCAAGTATCCACCACTTGCCAAAGATTGAAGAAGCATTTATATTTGTAACGTATGATTTTCATGTTAAAGTACTCCAAGTATCCACCACTTGCCTCTCATTGCATCCGATCCTTTTTTAGAAAGGTTTTTGACTTCCCCTGGACTTCTAAATCTTCCACATATATATGCACCAATCTTTTCAAGAATCTAATAAACAACGGTCATCGGATCCCAAGTGTCTAAGCTTCCTTAACAAGACTTGGACAATATCTAACTTCTTTTGATCCGGAACAAGTCTTATTTCCTTACGAGGAAATAATAATATCCATATCCGATCCCTTTCTTGCAAAATTTACTCGTCAAATCTATATATAATCGGTCCTAAGATTAATTCGATTCGTTTAACAACGAAATTTAATCATTGTTAAATTATATATCGATCG